>NC_138306.1:56847500-56892500 GCF_965601325.2 Salmo salar | reverse complement strand
CATCCTGACTGGTTGCATCACTACCTGGTACGGCAATTGCTTGGCCTCCGACTACAAGGCACTACAGAGGGTAGTGCGTACGGCCCAGTACATCACTGGGGCTAAGCTGCCTGCCATCCAGGACCTCTACACCAGGCAGTCCTGGTGTAGAGAGGAAGGCCCTAAAAATTGTCAAAGACCCCAGCCACCCCAGTCATAAACTGTTCTCTCTACGACCGCACGGCAAGCGGTACCGGAGTGCCAAGTCTAGGACAAAAAGGCTTCTCAACAGTTTTTACCCCCAAGCCATAAGACTCCTGAACAGGTAATCAAATGGCTACCCGGACTATTTGCATTGTGTGCACCCCCCCCCCCCCCCCGAACCCCTCTTTTTACGCTGCTGCTACTCTCTGTTTATCATATATGCATAGTCACTATACATTCATGTACATACTACCTCAATTGGCCCGACCAACCAGTGCTCCCGCACATTGGCTAACCGGGCTATCTGCATTGTGTCACTTTAACCATATCTACATGTACATACTACCTCAATCAGCCTGACTAACCGGTGTCTGTATGTAGCCTCACTACTGTATATAGCCTCGCTACTGTTTATAGCCTCTCTACTGTATATAGCCTCTCTACTGTATATATCCTCTCTACTGTATATAACCTCTCTACTGTATATAGCCTCTCTACTGTATATAGCCTCTCTCCTGTATATAGCCTCTCTACTGTATATAGCCTCTCTACTGTATATAGCCTCTCTACTGTATATAACCTCTCTACTGTATATAGCCTCTCTACTGTATATAGCCTCTACTGTATATAACCTCTCTACTGTATATAGCCTCTCTACTGTATATAGCCTCGCTACTGTATATTGCCTCTCTACTGTATATAGCCTCTCTACTGTATATAACCTCTCTACTGTATATAGCCTCTCTACTGTATATAACCTCTCTACTGTTAATATCCTCTCTACTGTATATAGCCTCTCTACTGTATATATCCTCTCAACTGTATATAGCCTCTCTACTGTATATAGCCTCTCTACTGTATATAGCCTCTCTACTGTATATAACCTCTCTACTGTATATAGCCTCTCTACTGTATATAACCTCTCTACTGTATATAGCCTCTCTACTGTATATAACCTCTCTACTGTATATAGCCTCTCTACTGTATATAGCCTCTCTCCTGTATACAGCCTCTCTACTGTATATAGCCTCTCTACTGTATATAACCTCTCTACTGTATATAGCCTCTCTACTGTATATAGCCTCTCTACTGTATATAGCCTCTCTCCTGTATATAGCCTCTCTACTGTATATAGCCTCTCTCCTGTATATAACCTCTCTACTGTATATAGCCTCTCTACTGTATATAGCCTCTCTACTGTATATAGCCTCTCTACTGTATATAGACTCTCTACTGTATATAACCTCTCTACTGTATATAACCTCTCTACTGTATATAGCCTCTCTACTGTATATAGCCTCTCTCCTGTATATATCCTCTCTACTGTATATAGCCTCTCTACTGTATATCGACTCTCTACTGTATATAACCTCTCTACTGTATATAACCTCTCTACTGTATATAACCTCTCTACTGTATATAGCCTCTCTACTGTATACAGCCTGTCTTTTTACTGTTGTTTTATTTCTTTACCTACCTATTGTTCACCTAATACCTTTTCTGCGCTATTGGTTAGAGCCTGTAAGTAAGAATTTCACTGTTAGGTCAATATCTGTTGTATTCAGCATTTCACTGTAAGGTTTACACCTGTTGTATTCAGCATTTCACTGTAAGGTCTACTACACCTGTTGTATTCAGCATTTCACTGTAAGGTCTACTACACCTGTTGTATTCAGCATTTCACTGTGAGGTCTACTACACCTGTTGTATTCAGCATTTCACTGTGAGGTCTACTACACCTGTTGTATTCAGCATTTCACTGTAAGGTCTACTACACCTGTTGTATTCAGCATTTCACTGTAAGGTCTACTACACCTGTTGTATTCAGCATTTCACTGTGAGGTCTACTACACCTGTTGTATTCAGCATTTCACTGTAAGGTCTACTACACCTGTTGTATTCAGCATTTCACTGTAAGGTCTACTACACCTGTTGTATTCAGCATTTCACTGTAAGGTCTACTACACCTGTTGTATTCAGCATTTCACTGTGAGGTCTACTACACCTGTTGTATTCAGCATTTCACTGTAAGGTCTACTACACCTGTTGTATTCAGCATTTCACTGTAAGGTCTACTACACCTGTTGTATTCAGCATTTCACTGTAAGGTCTACTACACCTGTTGTATTCAGCATTTCACTGTAAGGTCTACTACACCTGTTGTATTCAGCATTTCACTGTAAGGTCTACAACACCTGTTGTATTCAGCATTTCACTGTAAGGTCTACAACACCTGTTGTATTCGGCGCACGTGACAAATAAACTTTGATTTGACTTGATTAACACTGAAGTGTAAAGTGAAAGGTGTCAAAGCCGTTGAGTCCAACAACGGCAGGAGAGTTTCACAGCCTTTCCCCACCTAAATGCAGAGGACTTTGAAGCCCCCTAACCCTCTGGGTAGAGGTCATTACAATACAGTACCCCTTGGATGTAAAAAACGACAAGGCACGGGAAAGAGTACAAAAACAAGATCCTTATGGAAAATCCAGAGACAATTTTTTTTCTGAAAACTATAAAATATATAACCAGACCATCCCCTGGCACAGTGCTATATTAACCAGACCATACCCTGGCACAGTGCTATATTAACCAGACCATCCCCTGGCACAGTGCTATATTAACCAGACCATCCCCTGGTACAGTGCTATATTAACCAGACCATCCCCTGGCACAGTGCTATATTAACCAGACCATCCCCTGGCACAGTGCTATATTAACCAGACCATCCCCTGGCACAGTGCTATATTAACCAGACCATCCCCTGGCACAGTACTATATTAACCAGACCATCCCCTGGCACAGTGCTATATTAACCAGACCATCCCCTGGCACAGTGCTATATTAACCAGACCATCCCCTGGTACAGTGCTATATTAACCAGACCATCCCCTGGTACAGTGCTATATTAACCAGACCATCCCCTGGTACAGTGCTATATTAACCAGACCATCCCCTGGTACAGTGCTATATTAACCAGACCATCCCCTGGCACAGTGCTATATTAACCAGACCATCCCCTGGCACAGTGCTATATTAACCAGACCATCCCCTGGCATGACACAGTGCTATATTAACCAGACCATCCCCTGGTACAGTGCTATATTAACCAGACCATCCCCTGGCACAGTGCTATATTAACCAGACCATCCCCTGGCACAGTGCTATATTAACCAGACCATCCCCTGGCATGACACAGTGCTATATTAACCAGACCATCCCCTGGTACAGTGCTATATTAACCAGACCATCCCCTGGCATGACACAGTGCTATATTAACCAGACCATCCCCTGGCATGACACAGTGCTATATTAACCAGACCATCCCCTGGCACAGTGCTATATTAACCAGACCATCCCCTGGTACAGTGCTATATTAACCAGACCATCCCCTGGTACAGTGCTATATTAACCAGACCATCCCCTGGTACAGTGCTATATTAACCAGACCATCCCCTGGTACAGTGCTATATTAACCAGACCATCCCCTGGCATGACACAGTGCTATATTAACCAGACCATCCCCTGGTATGACACAGTGCTATATTAACCAGACCATCCCCTGGTATGACACAGTGCTATATTAACCAGACCATCCCCTGGCATGACACAGTGCTATATTAACACAGACCATCCCCTGGCATGGCACAGTGCTATATTAACCAGACCATCCCCTGGCATGACACAGTGCTATATTAACCAGACCATCCCCTGGCATGACACAGTGCTATATTAACCAGACCATCCCCTGGTACAGTGCTATATTAACCAGACCATCCCCTGGTACAGTGCTATATTAACCAGACCATCCCCTGGTACAGTGCTATATTAACCAGACCATCCCCTGGTACAGTACTATATTAACCAGACCATCCCCTGGCACAGTGCTATATTAACCAGACCATCCCCTGGTACAGTGCTATATTAACCAGACCATCCCCTGGCATGACACAGTGCTATATTAACCAGACCATCCCCTGGCATGGCACAGTGCTATATTAACCAGACCATCCCCTGGCATGGCACAGTGCTATATTAACCAGACCATCCCCTGGCATGACACAGTGCTATATTAACCAGACCATCCCCTGGCATGACACAGTGCTATATTAACCAGACCATCCCCTGGCACAGTGCTATATTAACCAGACCATCCCCTGGCATGGCACAGTGCTATATTAACCAGACCATCCCCTGGTACAGTGCTATATTAACCAGACCATCCCCTGGCACAGTGCTATATTAACCAGACCATCCCCTGGTACAGTGCTATATTAACCAGACCATCCCCTGGCATGACACAGTGCTATATTAACCAGACCATCCCCTGGCACAGTGCTATATTAACCAGACCATCCCCTGGCATGACACAGTGCTATATTAACCAGACCATCCCCTGGTACAGTGCTATATTAACCAGACCATCCCCTGGCATGACACAGTACTATATTAACCAGACCATCCCCTGGCACAGTGCTATATTAACCAGACCATCCCCTGGCACAGTGCTATATTAACCAGACCATCCCCTGGCATGGCACAGTGCTATATTAACCAGACAATCCCCTGGCACAGTGCTATATTAACCAGACCATCCCCTGGCACAGTGCTATATTAACCAGACCATCCCCTGGTACAGTGCTATATTAACCAGACCATCCCCTGGCACAGTGCTATATTAACCAGACCATCCCCTGGCATGACACAGTGCTATATTAACCAGACCATCCCCTGGTACAGTGCTATATTAAACAGACCATCCCCTGGCATAGTGCTATATTAACCAGACCATCCCCTGGCACAGTGCTATATTAACCAGACCATCCCCTGGTACAGTGCTATATTAAACAGACCATCCCCTGGTACAGTGCTATATTAACCAGACCATCCCCTGGCACAGTGCTATATTAACCAGACCATCCCCTGGCACAGTGCTATATTAACCAGACCATCCCCTGGTATAGTGCTATATTAACCAGACCATCCCCTGGCCTGGTACAGTGCTATATTAACCAGACCATCCCCTGGTACAGTGCTATATTAACCAGACAATCTCCTGGCATGACACAGTGCTATATTAACCAGACCATCCCCTGGCATGGCACAGTGCTATATTAACCAGACCATCCCCTGGCACAGTGCTATATTAACCAGACAATCTCCTGGCATGGCACAGTGCTATATTAACCAGACCATCAACTGGCACAGTGCTATATTAACCAGACCATCCCCTGGCATAGCACAGTGCTATATTAACCAGACCATCCCCTGGCACAGTGCTATATTAACCAGATCATCCCCTGGCATGGCACAGTGCTATATTAACCAGACCATCCCCTGGCACAGTGCTATATTAACCAGACCATCCCCTGGCACAGTGCTATATTAACCAGACCATCCCCTGGTACAGTGCTATATTAACCAGACCATCCCCTGGCATGGCACAGTGCTATATTAACCAGACCATCCCCTGGTACAGTGCTATATTAACCAGACCATCCCCTGGTACAGTGCTATATTAACCAGACCATCCCCTGGTACAGTGCTATATTAACCAGACCATCCCCTGGTACAGTGCTATATTAACCAGACCATCCCCTGGCACAGTGCTATATTAACCAGACCATCCCCTGGCACAGTGCTATATTAACCAGACCATCCCCTGGCATGGCACAGTGCTATATTAACCAGACCATCCCCTGGCATGACACAGTGCTATATTAACCAGACCATCCCCTGGTACAGTGCTATATTAACCAGACCATCCCCTGGTACAGTGCTATATTAACCAGACCATCCCCTGGTACAGTGCTATATTAACCAGACCATCCCCTGGTATAGTGCTATATTAACCAGACCATCCCCTGGTACAGTGCTATATTAAACAGACCATCCCCTGGCATGGCACAGTGCTATATTAACCAGACCATCCCCTGGCATGGCACAGTGCTATATTAACCAGACCATCCCCTGGTACAGTGCTATATTAACCAGACCATCCCCTGGTACAGTGCTATATTAACCAGACCATCCCCTGGTACAGTGCTATATTAAACAGACCATCCCCTGGCATGGCACAGTGCTATATTAACCAGACCATCCCCTGGCATGGCACAGTGCTATATTAACCAGACCATCCCCTGGCACAGTGCTATATTAACCAGACCATCCCCTGGCATGGTACAGTGCTATATTAACCAGACCATCCCCTGGCATGGCACAGTGCTATATTAACCAGACCATCCCCTGGCACAGTGCTATATTAACCAGACCATCCCCTGGCATGGTACAGTGCTATATTAACCAGACCATCCCCTGGCATGGCACAGTGCTATATTAACCAGACCATCCCCTGGTACAGTGCTATATTAACCAGACCATCCCCTGGCACAGTGCTATATTAACCA
Source organism: Salmo salar (assembly GCF_965601325.2). Taxonomy (NCBI): domain Eukaryota; kingdom Metazoa; phylum Chordata; class Actinopteri; order Salmoniformes; family Salmonidae; genus Salmo; species Salmo salar. Next base: position 56,885,913 of record NC_138306.1, on the reverse strand, counting down.
GACCATCCCCTGGCACAGTGCTATATTAACCAGACCATCCCCTGGCATGGCACAGTGCTATATTAACCAGACCATCCCCTGGCATGACACAGTGCTATATTAACCAGACCATCCCCTGGCATGGCACAGTGCTATATTAACCAGACCATCCCCTGGCACAGTGCTATATTAACCAGACCATCCCCTGGCATGGTACAGTGCTATATTAACCAGACCATCCCCTGGCATGGTACAGTGCTATATTAACCAGACCATCCCCTGGTACAGTGCTATATTAACCAGACCATCCCCTGGTACAGTGCTATATTAACCAGACCATCCCCTGGCACAGTGCTATATTAACCAGACCATCCCCTGGTACAGTGCTATATTAACCAGACCATCCCCTGGCATGGTACAGTGCTATATTAACCAGACCATCCCCTGGCATGGCACAGTGCTATATTAACACAGACCATCCCCTGGCATGGCACAGTGCTATATTAACCAGACCATCCCCTGGTACAGTGCTATATTAACCAGACCATCCCCTGGCATGGTACAGTGCTATATTAACCAGACCATCCCCTGGCATGACACAGTGCTATATTAACCAGACCATCCCCTGGCACAGTGCTATATTAACCAGACCATCCCCTGGCATGACACAGTGCTATATTAACCAGACCATCCCCTGGCATGGCACAGTGCTATATTAACCAGACCATCCCCTGGCACAGTGCTATATTAACCAGACCATCCCCTGGCCTGGTACAGTGCTATATTAACCAGACCATCCCCTGGCACAGTGCTATATTAACCAGACCATCCCCTGGCACAGTGCTATATTAACCAGACCATCCCCTGGTACAGTGCTATATTAACCAGACCATCCCCTGGCACAGTGCTATATTAACCAGACCATCCCCTGGCATGGCACAGTGCTATATTAACCAGACCATCCCCTGGTATGGTACAGTGTTATATTAACCAGACCATCCCCTGGTACAGTGCTATATTAACCAGACCATCCCCTGGCATGGCACAGTGCTATATTAACCAGACCATCCCCTGGCACAGTGCTATATTAACCAGACCATCCCCTGGTACAGTGCTATATTAACCAGACCATCCCCTGGCACAGTGCTATATTAACCAGACCATCCCCTGGCATGGCACAGTGCTATATTAACCAGACCATCCCCTGGTATGGTACAGTGTTATATTAACCAGACCATCCCCTGGTACAGTGCTATATTAACCAGACCATCCCCTGGCATGACACAGTGCTATATTAACCAGACCATCCCCTGGCATGGCACAGTGCTATATTAACCAGACCATCCCCTGGTACAGTGCTATATTAACCAGACCATCCCCTGGCACAGTGCTATATTAACCAGACCATCCCCTGGCACAGTGCTATATTAACCAGACCATCCCCTGGCATGGTACAGTGCTATATTAACCAGACCATCCCCTGGCATGGCACAGTGCTATATTAACCAGACCATCCCCTGGCACAGTGCTATATTAACCAGACCATCCCTTGGTACAGTGCTATATTAACCAGACCATCCCCTGGCACAGTGCTATATTAACCAGACCATCCCTTGGTACAGTGCTATATTAACCAGACCATCCCTTGGTACAGTGCTATATTAACCAGACCATCCCCTGGCACAGTGCTATATTAACCAGACCATCCCCTGGCACAGTGCTATATTAACCAGACCATCCCTTGGTACAGTGCTATATTAACCAGACCATCCCCTGGCACAGTGCTATATTAACCAGACCATCCCCTGGTACAGTGCTATATTAACCAGACCATCCCCTGGCATGACACAGTGCTATATTAACCAGACCATCCCCTGGCACAGTGTTATATTAACCAGACCATCCCCTGGTACAGTGCTATATTAACCAGACCATCCCCTGGCATGACACAGTGCTATATTAACCAGACCATCCCCTGGCACAGTGTTATATTAACCAGACCATCCCCTGGTACAGTGCTATATTAACCAGACCATCCCCTGGTACAGTGCTATATTAACCAGACCATCCCCTGGTACAGTGCTATATTAACCAGACCATCCCCTGGCACAGTGCTATATTAACCAGACCATCCCCTGGTACAGTGCTATATTAACCAGACCATCCCCTGGCACAGTGCTATATTAACCAGACCATCCCCTGGCACAGTGCTATATTAACCAGACCATCCCCTGGCATGGCACAGTGCTATATTAACCAGACCATCCCCTGGCACAGTGCTATATTAACCAGACCATCCCCTGGTACAGTGCTATATTAACCAGACCATCCCCTGGCACAGTGCTATATTAACCAGACCATCCCCTGGCACAGTGTTATATTAACCAGACCATCCCCTGGCATGACACAGTGCTATATTAACCAGACCATCCCCTGGTACAGTGCTATATTAACCAGACCATCCCCTGGCACAGTGCTATATTAACCAGACCATCCCCTGGTACAGTGCTATATTAACCAGACCATCCCCTGGTACAGTGCTATATTAACCAGACCATCCCCTGGTACAGTGCTATATTAACCAGACCATCCCCTGGCACAGTGCTATATTAACCAGACCATCCCCTGGCACAGTGCTATATTAACCAGACCATCCCCTGGCATGACACAGTGCTATATTAACCAGACCATCCCCTGGCATGGCACAGTGCTATATTAACCAGACCATCCCCTGGTACAGTGCTATATTAACCAGACCATCCCCTGGCACAGTGCTATATTAACCAGACCATCCCCTGGCACAGTGCTATATTAACCAGACCATCCCCTGGCACAGTGCTATATTAACCAGACCATCCCCTGGCATGACACAGTGCTATATTAACCAGACCATCACCTGGACAGTGCTATATTAACCAGACCATCCCCTGGTACAGTGGTATATTAACCAGACCATACCCTGGCATGGCACAGTGCTATATTAACCGGACCATCCCCTGGCATGGCACAGTGCTATATTAACCAGACCATCCCCTGGTACAGTGCTATATTAACCAGACCATCCCCTGGTACAGTGCTATATTAACCAGACCATCCCCTGGCATGGCACAGTGCTATATTAACCAGACCATCCCCTGGCATGACACAGTGCTATATTAACCAGACCATCCCCTGGCACAGTGCTATATTAACCAGACCATCCCCTGGTACAGTGCTATATTAACCAGACCATCCCCTGGTACAGTGCTATATTAACCAGACCATCCCCTGGTACAGTGCTATATTAACCAGACCATCCCCTGGCATGACACAGTGCTATATTAACCAGACCATCCCCTGGCACAGTGCTATATTAACCAGACCATCCCCTGGTACAGTGCTATATTAACCAGACCATCACCTGGCATGGCACAGTGCTATATTAACCAGACCATCCCCTGGCATGGCACAGTGCTATATTAACCAGACCATCCCCTGGTACAGTGCTATATTAACCAGACCATCCCCTGGCACAGTGCTATATTAACCAGACCATCCCCTGGCATGGCACAGTGCTATATTAACCAGACCATCCCCTGGCACAGTGCTATATTAACCAGACCATCCCCTGGCATAGCACAGTGCTATATTAACCAGACCATCCCCTGGCACAGTGCTATATTAACCAGACCATCCCCTGGCATGGCACAGTGCTATATTAACCAGACCATCCCCTGGCACAGTGCTATATTAACCAGACCATCCCCTGGTACAGTGCTATATTAACCAGACCATCCCCTGGCACAGTGCTATATTAACCAGACCATCCCCTGGCACAGTGCTATATTAACCAGACCATCCCCTGGCATGGCACAGTGCTATATTAACCAGACCATCCCCTGGCATGGCACAGTGCTATATTAACCAGACCATCCCCTGGTACAGTGCTATATTAACCAGACCATCCCCTGGCATGGCACAATGCTATATTAACCAGACCATCCCCTGGTACAGTGCTATATTAACCAGACCATCCCCTGGCACAGTGCTATATTAACCAGACCATCCCCTGGCATGGCACAGTGCTATATTAACCAGACCATCCCCTGGCATGACACAGTGCTATATTAACCAGACCATCCCCTGGCATGGCACAGTGCTATATTAACCAGACCATCCCCTGGCATGGCACAGTGCTATATTAACCAGACCATCCCCTGGCACAGTGCTATATTAACCAGACCATCCCCTGGCACAGTGCTATATTAACCAGACCATCCCCTGGCACAGTGCTATATTAACCAGACCATCCCCTGGCACAGTGCTATATTAACCAGACCATCCCCTGGCATGGCACAGTGCTATATTAACCAGACCATCCCCTGGCACAGTGCTATATTAACCAGACCATCCCCTGGCACAGTGCTATATTAACCAGACCATCCCCTGGTACAGTGCTATATTAACCAGACCATCCCCTGGTACAGTGCTATATTAACCAGACCATCCCCTGGCATGACACAGTGCTATATTAACCAGACCATCCCCTGGTACAGTGCTATATTAACCAGACCATCCCCTGGCATGACACAGTGCTATATTAACCAGACCATCCCCTGGCACAGTGCTATATTAACCAGACCATCCCCTGGTACAGTGCTATATTAACCAGACCATCCCCTGGTACAGTGCTATATTAACCAGACCATCCCCTGGCACAGTGCTATATTAACCAGACCATCCCCTGGCACAGTGCTATATTAACCAGACCATCCCCTGGCACAATGCTATATTAACCAGACCATCCCCTGGCACAGTGCTATATTAACCAGACCATCCCCTGGCATGGCACAGTGCTATATTAACCAGACCATCCCCTGGTACAGTGCTATATTAACCAGACCATCCCCTGGCACAGTGCTATATTAACCAGACCATCCCCTGGTACAGTGCTATATTAACCAGACCATCCCCTGGCACAATGCTATATTAACCAGACCATCCCCTGGTACAGTGCTATATTAACCAGACCATCCCCTGGTACAGTGCTATATTAACCAGACCATCCCCTGGCATGACACAGTGCTATATTAACCAGACCATCCCCTGGCATGGCACAGTGCTATATTAACCAGACCATCCCCTGGCACAGTGCTATATTAACCAGACCATCCCCTGGCATGGCACAGTGCTATATTAACCAGACCATCCCCTGGTACAGTGCTATATTAACCAGACCATCCCCTGGTACAGTGCTATATTAACACAGACCATCCCCTGGCACAGTGCTATATTAACCAGACCATCCCCTGGCATGGTACAGTGCTATATTAACCAGACCATCCCCTGGTACAGTGCTATATTAACCAGACCATCCCCTGGCACAGTGCTATATTAACCAGACCATCACCTGGTACAGTGCTATATTAACCAGACCATCCCCTGGTACAGTGCTATATTAACCAGACCATCCCCTGGCATGGTACAGTGCTATATTAACCAGACCATCCCCTGGCATGGCACAGTGCTATATTAACACAGACCATCCCCTGGCATGGCACAGTGCTATATTAACCAGACCATCCCCTGGTACAGTGCTATATTAACACAGACCATCCCATGGCACAGTGCTATATTAACACAGACCATCCCCTGGCATGGCACAGTGCTATATTAACACAGACCATCCCCTGGCATGGCACAGTGCTATATTAACACAGACCATCCCCTGGTACAGTGCTATATTAACCAGACCATCCCCTGGTACAGTGCTATATTAACACAGACCATCCCATGGCACAGTGCTATATTAACACAGACCATCCCCTGGCATGGCACAGTGCTATATTAAACAGACCATCCCCTGGTACAGTGCTATATTAACCAGACCATCCCCTGGCACAGTGCTATATTAACCAGACCATCCCCTGGTACAGTGCTATATTAACCAGACCATCCCCTGGCACAGTGCTATATTAACCAGACCATCCCCTGGTACAGTGCTATATTAACCAGACCATCCCCTGGCACAGTGCTATATTAACCAGACCATCCCCTGGTACAGTGCTATATTAACCAGACCATCCCCTGGTACAGTGCTATATTAACCAGACCATCCCCTGGCACAGTGTTATATTAACCAGACCATCCCCTGGTACAGTGCTATATTAACCAGACCATCCCCTGGCACAGTGTTATATTAACCAGACCATCCCCTGGCACAGTGTTATATTAACCAGACCATCCCCTGGCACAGTGCTATATTAACCAGACCATCCCCTGGCACAGTGCTATATTAACCAGACCATCCCCTGGCACAGTGCTATATTAACCAGACCATCCCCTGGCACAGTGCTATATTAACCAGACCATCCCCTGGCACAGTGTTATATTAACCAGACCATCCCCTGGCATGACACAGTGCTATATTAACCAGACCATCCCCTGGCATGACACAGTGCTATATTAACCAGACCATCCCCTGGCACAGTGCTATATTAACCAGACCATCCCCTGGCACAGTGCTATATTAACCAGACCATCCCCTGGTACAGTGCTATATTAACCAGACCATCCCCTGGTACAGTGCTATATTAACCAGACCATCCCCTGGTACAGTGCTATATTAACCAGACCATCCCCTGGCACAGTGCTATATTAACCAGACCATCCCCTGGCACAGTGCTATATTAACCAGACCATCCCCTGGTACAGTGCTATATTAACCAGACCATCCCCTGGCACAGTGCTATATTAACCAGACCATCCCCTGGTACAGTGCTATATTAACCAGACCATCCCCTGGCATGACACAGTGCTATATTAACCAGACCATCCCCTGGTACAGTGCTATATTAACCAGACCATCCCCTGGCACAGTGCTATATTAACCAGACCATCCCCTGGCACAGTGCTATATTAACCAGACCATCCCCTGGTACAGTGCTATATTAACCAGACCATCCCCTGGCACAGTGCTATATTAACCAGACCATCCCCTGGCATGGCACAGTGCTATATTAACCAGACCATCCCCTGGTACAGTGCTATATTAACCAGACCATCCCCTGGCACAGTGCTATATTAACCAGACCATCCCCTGGTACAGTGCTATATTAACCAGACCATCCCCTGGTACAGTGCTATATTAACCAGACCATCCCCTGGCACAGTGCTATATTAACCAGACCATCCCCTGGCATGGCACAGTGCTATATTAACCAGACCATCCCCTGGCATGGCACAGTGCTATATTAACCAGACCATCCCCTGGCATGGCACAGTGCTATATTAACCAGACCATCCCCTGGTACAGTGCTATATTAACACAGACCATCCCCTGGCACAGTGCTATATTAACCAGACCATCCCCTGGCCTGGTACAGTGCTATATTAACCAGACCATCCCCTGGCACAATGCTATATTAACCAGACCATCCCCTGGTACAGTGCTATATTAACCAGACCATCCCCTGGCCTGGTACAGTGCTATATTAACCAGACCATCCCCTGGTACAGTGCTATATTAACCAGACCATCCCCTGGCACAGTGCTATATTAACCAGACCATCCCCTGGCACAATGCTATATTAACCAGACCATCCCCTAGCACAGTGCTATATTAAACAGACCATCCCCTGGTACAGTGCTATATTAACCAGACCATCCCCTAGCACAGTGCTATATTAACCAGACCATCCCCTGGCACAGTGCTATATTAACCAGACCATCCCCTGGTACAGTGCTATATTAACCAGACCATCCCCTGGCACAGTGCTATATTAACCAGACCATCCCCTGGCACAGTGTTATATTAACCAGACCATCCCCTGGTACAGTGCTATATTAACCAGACCATCCCCTGGCACAGTGTTATATTAACCAGACCATCCCCTGGTACAGTGCTATATTAACCAGACCATCCCCTGGCACAGTGCTATATTAACCAGACCATCCCCTGGCACAGTGCTATATTAACCAGACCATCCCCTGGCACAGTGTTATATTAACCAGACCATCCCCTGGCATGACACAGTGCTATATTAACCAGACCATCCCCTGGCATGACACAGTGCTATATTAACCAGACCATCCCCTGGTACAGTGCTATATTAACCAGACCATCCCCTGGCACAGTGCTATATTAACCAGACCATCCCCTGGTACAGTGCTATATTAACCAGACCATCCCCTGGTACAGTGCTATATTAACCAGACCATCCCCTGGTACAGTGCTATATTAACCAGACCATCCCCTGGCACAGTGCTATATTAACCAGACCATCCCCTGGTACAGTGCTATATTAACCAGACCATCCCCTGGCACAGTGCTATATTAACCAGACCATCCCCTGGCACAGTGCTATATTAACCAGACCATCCCCTGGCATGGCACAGTGCTATATTAACCAGACCATCCCCTGGCATGGCACAGTGCTATATTAACCAGACCATCCCCTGGTACAGTGCTATATTAACCAGACCATCCCCTGGCACAGTGCTATATTAACCAGACCATCCCCTGGTACAGTGCTATATTAACCAGACCATCCCCTGGTACAGTGCTATATTAACCAGACCATCCCCTGGCACAGTGCTATATTATCCAGACCATCCCCTGGCATGGCACAGTGCTATATTAACCAGACCATCCCCTGGCATGGCACAGTGCTATATTAACCAGACCATCCCCTGGCATGGCACAGTGCTATATTAACCAGACCATCCCCTGGCACAGTGCTATATTAACCAGACCATCCCCTGGCATGGCACAGTGCTATATTAACCAGACCATCCCCTGGCATGGCACAGTGCTATATTAACCAGACCATCCCCTGGCATGGCACAGTGCTATATTAACCAGACCATCCCCTGGCATGACACAGTGCTATATTAACCAGACCATCCCCTGGTACAGTGCTATATTAACCAGACCATCACCTGGACAGTGCTATATTAACCAGACCATCCCCTGGTACAGTGGTATATTAACCAGACCATACCCTGGCATGGCACAGTGCTATATTAACCGGACCATCCCCTGGCATGGCACAGTGCTATATTAACCAGACCATCCCCTGGTACAGTGCTATATTAACCAGACCATCCCCTGGCACAGTGCTATATTAACCAGACCATCCCCTGGCATGGCACAGTGCTATATTAACCAGACCATCCCCTGGCATGACACAGTGCTATATTAACCAGACCATCCCCTGGCACAGTGCTATATTAACCAGACCATCCCCTGGCACAGTGCTATATTAACCAGACCATCCCCTGGTACAGTGCTATATTAACCAGACCATCCCCTGGCATGGCACAGTGCTATATTAACCAGACCATCCCCTGGTACAGTGCTATATTAACCAGACCATCACCTGGCATGGCACAGTGCTATATTAACCAGACAATCCCCTGGCATGGCACAGTGCTATATTAACCAGACCATCCCCTGGTACAGTGCTATATTAACCAGACCATCCCCTGGCACAGTGCTATATTAACCAGACCATCCCCTGGCATGACACAGTGCTATATTAACCAGACCATCCCCTGGTACAGTGCTATATTAACCAGACCATCCCCTGGCACAGTGCTATATTAACCAGACCATCCCCTGGCACAGTGCTATATTAACCAGACCATCCCCTGGCACAGTGCTATATTAACCAGACCATCCCCTGGCATGACACAGTGCTATATCAACCAGACCATCCCCGGGTACAGTGCTATATTAACCAGACCATCCCCTGGCACAGTGCTATATTAACCAGATCATCCCCTGGCATGACACAGTGATATATTAACCAGACCATCCCCTGGCACAGTGCTATATTAACCAGACCATCCCCTGGTACAGTGCTATATTAACCAGACCATCCCCTGGCACAGTGCTATATTAACCAGACCATCCCCTGGCATGGCACAGTGCTATATTAAAAAGACCATCCCCTGGTACAGTTCTATATTAACCAGACCATCCCCTGGCACAGTGCTATATTAACCAGACCATCCCCTGGTACAGTGCTATATTAACCAGACCATCCCCTGGTACAGTGCTATATTAACCAGACCATCCCGGCGTGCCCGCCTCCCCGCACAGTGCTATATTAACCAGACAATCCCCTGGCATGGCACAGTGCTATATTAACCAGACCATCCCCTGGTACAGTGCTATATTAACCAGACCATCCCCTGGCACAGTGCTATATTAACCAGACCATCCCCTGGCATGGCACAGTGCTATATTAACCAGACCATCCCCTGGTACAGTGCTATATTAACCAGACCATCCCCTGGCACAGTGCTATATTAACCAGACCATCCCCTGGCACAGTGCTATATTAACCAGACCATCCCCTGGCATGGCACAGTGCTATATTAACCAGACCATCCCCTGGCACAGTGCTATATTAACCAGACCATCCCCTGGCACAGTGCTATATTAACCAGACCATCCCCTGGCACAGTGCTATATTAACCAGACCATCCCCTGGCATGGCACAGTGCTATATTAACCAGACCATCCCCTGGCATGGCACAGTGCTATATTAACCAGACCATCCCCTGGCATGGCACAGTGCTATATTAACCAGACCATCCCCTGGCATGGCACAGTGCTATATTAACCAGACCATCCCCTGGTACAGTGCTATATTAACCAGACCATCCCCTGGCATGGCACAGTGCTATATTAACCAGACCATCACCTGGACAGTGCTATATTAACCAGACCATCCCCTGGCATAGTGCTATATTAACCAGACCATCCCCTGGTACAGTGCTATATTAACCAGACCATCCCCTGGCATGGCACAGTGCTATATTAACCAGACCATCCCCTGGTACAGTGGTATATTAACCAGACCATACCCTGGCATGGCACAGTGCTATATTAACCAGACCATCCCCTGGCATGGCACAGTGCTATATTAACCAGACCATCCCCTGGCATGACACAGTGCTATATTAACCAGACCATCCCCTGGCACAGTGCTATATTAACCAGACCATCCCCTGGTACAGTGCTATATTAACCAGACCATCCCCTGGTACAGTGCTATATTAACCAGACCATCCCCTGGCATGGCACAGTGCTATATTAACCAGACCATCCCCTGGTACAGTGCTATATTAACCAGACCATCACCTGGCATGGCACAGTGCTATATTAACCAGACCATCCCCTGGCATGGCACAGTGCTATATTAACCAGACCATCCCCTGGTACAGTGCTATATTAACCAGACCATCCCCTGGCACAGTGCTATATTAACCAGACCATCACCTGGCATGACACAGTGCTATATTAACCAGACCATCCCCTGGCACAGTGCTATATTAACCAGACCATCCCCTGGCACAGTGCTATATTAACCAGACCATCACCTGGCATGACACAGTGCTATATTAACCAGACCATCCCCTGGCACAGTGCTATATTAACCAGACCATCCCCTGGCACAGTGCTATATTAACCAGACCATCCCCTGGCACAGTGCTATATTAACCAGACCATCCCCTGGCACAGTGCTATATTAACCAGACCATCCCCTGGCACAGTGCTATATTAACCAGACCATCCCCTGGCATGACACAGTGCTATATCAACCAGACCATCCCCGGGTACAGTGCTATATTAACCAGACCATCCCCTGGCACAGTGCTATATTAACCAGATCATCCCCTGGCATGACACAGTGATATATTAACCAGACCATCCCCTGGCACAGTGCTATATTAACCAGACCATCCCCTGGTACAGTGCTATATTAACCAGACCATCCCCTGGCACAGTGCTATATTAACCAGACCATCCCCTGGCATGGCACAGTGCTATATTAAAAAGACCATCCCCTGGTACAGTTCTATATTAACCAGACCATCCCCTGGCACAGTGCTATATTAACCAGACCATCCCCTGGTACAGTGCTATATTAACCAGACCATCCCCTGGTACAGTGCTATATTAACCAGACCATCCCCTGGTACAGTGCTATATTAACCAGACCATCCCCTTGCACAGTGCTATATTAACCAGACAATCCCCTGGCATGGCACAGTGCTATATTAACCAGACCATCCCCTGGTACAGTGCTATATTAACCAGACCATCCCCTGGCACAGTGCTATATTAACCAGACCATCCCCTGGCATGGCACAGTGCTATATTAACCAGACCATCCCCTGGTACAGTGCTATATTAACCAGACCATCCCCTGGCACAGTGCTATATTAACCAGACCATCCCCTGGCACAGTGCTATATTAACCAGACCATCCCCTGGCATGGCACAGTGCTATATTAACCAGACCATCCCCTGGCACAGTGCTATATTAACCAGACCATCCCCTGGCACAGTGCTATATTAACCAGACCATCCCCTGGCACAGTGCTATATTAACCAGACCATCCCCTGGCATGGCACAGTGCTATATTAACCAGACCATCCCCTGGCATGGCACAGTGCTATATTAACCAGACCATCCCCTGGCATGGCACAGTGCTATATTAACCAGACCATCCCCTGGCATGGCACAGTGCTATATTAACCAGACCATCCCCTGGTACAGTGCTATATTAACCAGACCATCCCCTGGCATGGCACAGTGCTATATTAACCAGACCATCCCCTGGCATGACACAGTGCTATATTAACCAGACCATCCCCTGGCACAGTGCTATATTAACCAGACCATCCCCTGGTACAGTGGTATATTAACCAGACCATACCCTGGCATGGCACAGTGCTATATTAACCGGACCATCCCCTGGCATGGCACAGTGCTATATTAACCAGACCATCCCCTGGTACAGTGCTATATTAACCAGACCATCCCCTGGCATGGCACAGTGCTATATTAACCAGACCATCCCCTGGCATGGCACAGTGCTATATTAACCAGACCATCCCCTGGTACAGTGCTATATTAACCAGACCATCCCCTGGCACAGTGCTATATTAACCAGACCATCCCCTGGCATGGCACAGTGCTATATTAACCAGACCATCCCCTGGCATGACACAGTGCTATATTAACCAGACCATCCCCTGGCACAGTGCTATATTAACCAGACCATCCCCTGGCACAGTGCTATATTAACCAGACCATCCCCTGGTACAGTGCTATATTAACCAGACCATCCCCTGGCATGGCACAGTGCTATATTAACCAGACCATCCCCTGGTACAGTGCTATATTAACCAGACCATCACCTGGCATGGCACAGTGCTATATTAACCAGACCATCCCCTGGCATGGCACAGTGCTATATTAACCAGACCATCCCCTGGTACAGTGCTATATTAACCAGACCATCCCCTGGCACAGTGCTATATTAACCAGACCATCACCTGGCATGACACAGTGCTATATTAACCAGACCATCCCCTGGCACAGTGCTATATTAACCAGACCATCCCCTGGCACAGTGCTATATTAACCAGACCATCCCCTGGCATGACACAGTGCTATATTAACCAGACCATCCCCTGGCACAGTGCTATATTAACCAGACCATCCCCTGGCACAGTGCTATATTAACCAGACCATCCCCTGGCACAGTGCTATATTAACCAGACCATCCCCTGGCACAGTGCTATATTAACCAGACCATCCCCTGGCATGACACAGTGCTATATCAACCAGACCATCCCCGGGTACAGTGCTATATTAACCAGACCATCCCCTGGCACAGTGCTATATTAACCAGATCATCCCCTGGCATGACACAGTGATATATTAACCAGACCATCCCCTGGCACAGTGCTATATTAACCAGACCATCCCCTGGTACAGTGCTATATTAACCAGACCATCCCCTGGCACAGTGCTATATTAACCAGACCATCCCCTGGCATGGCACAGTGCTATATTAAAAAGACCATCCCCTGGTACAGTTCTATATTAACCAGACCATCCCCTGGCACAGTGCTATATTAACCAGACCATCCCCTGGTACAGTGCTATATTAACCAGACCATCCCCTGGTACAGTGCTATATTAACCAGACCATCCCCTGGTCGGCACCAGCCTCCCCGCCGTGCATATTAACCAGACAATCCCCTGGCATGGCACAGTGCTATATTAACCAGACCATCCCCTGGTACAGTGCTATATTAACCAGACCATCCCCTGGCACAGTGCTATATTAACCAGACCATCCCCTGGCATGGCACAGTGCTATATTAACCAGACCATCCCCTGGTACAGTGCTATATTAACCAGACCATCCCCTGGCACAGTGCTATATTAACCAGACCATCCCCTGGCACAGTGCTATATTAACCAGACCATCCCCTGGCATGGCACAGTGCTATATTAACCAGACCATCCCCTGGCACAGTGCTATATTAACCAGACCATCCCCTGGCACAGTGCTATATTAACCAGACCATCCCCTGGCACAGTGCTATATTAACCAGACCATCCCCTGGCATGGCACAGTGCTATATTAACCAGACCATCCCCTGGCATGGCACAGTGCTATATTAACCAGACCATCCCCTGGCATGGCACAGTGCTATATTAACCAGACCATCCCCTGGCATGGCACAGTGCTATATTAACCAGACCATCCCCTGGTACAGTGCTATATTAACCAGACCATCCCCTGGCATGGCACAGTGCTATATTAACCAGACCATCACCTGGACAGTGCTATATTAACCAGACCATCCCCTGGCATAGTGCTATATTAACCAGACCATCCCCTGGTACAGTGCTATATTAACCAGACCATCCCCTGGCATGGCACAGTGCTATATTAACCAGACCATCCCCTGGTACAGTGGTATATTAACCAGACCATACCCTGGCATGGCACAGTGCTATATTAACCAGACCATCCCCTGGCATGGCACAGTGCTATATTAACCAGACCATCCCCTGGCATGACACAGTGCTATATTAACCAGACCATCCCCTGGCACAGTGCTATATTAACCAGACCATCCCCTGGTACAGTGCTATATTAACCAGACCATCCCCTGGTACAGTGCTATATTAACCAGACCATCCCCTGGCATGGCACAGTGCTATATTAACCAGACCATCCCCTGGTACAGTGCTATATTAACCAGACCATCACCTGGCATGGCACAGTGCTATATTAACCAGACCATCCCCTGGCATGGCACAGTGCTATATTAACCAGACCATCCCCTGGTACAGTGCTATATTAACCAGACCATCCCCTGGCACAGTGCTATATTAACCAGACCATCACCTGGCATGACACAGTGCTATATTAACCAGACCATCCCCTGGCACAGTGCTATATTAACCAGACCATCCCCTGGCACAGTGCTATATTAACCAGACCATCACCTGGCATGACACAGTGCTATATTAACCAGACCATCCCCTGGCACAGTGCTATATTAACCAGACCATCCCCTGGCACAGTGCTATATTAACCAGACCATCCCCTGGCACAGTGCTATATTAACCAGACCATCCCCTGGCACAGTGCTATATTAACCAGACCATCCCCTGGCACAGTGCTATATTAACCAGACCATCCCCTGGCATGACACAGTGCTATATTAACCAGACCATCCCCGGGTACAGTGCTATATTAACCAGACCATCCCCTGGCACAGTGCTATATTAACCAGATCATCCCCTGGCATGACACAGTGATATATTAACCAGACCATCCCCTGGCACAGTGCTATATTAACCAGACCATCCCCTGGTACAGTGCTATATTAACCAGACCATCCCCTGGCACAGTGCTATATTAACCAGACCATCCCCTGGCATGGCACAGTGCTATATTAACCAGACCATCCCCTGGTACAGTGCTATATTAACCAGACCATCCCCTGGCACAGTGCTATATTAACCAGACCATCCCCTGGCATGGCACAGTGCTATATTAACCAGACCATCCCCTGGTACAGTTCTATATTAACCAGACCATCCCCTGGCACAGTGCTATATTAACCAGACAATCCCCTGGCATGGCACAGTGCTATATTAACCAGACCATCCCCTGGTACAGTGCTATATTAACCAGACCATCCCCTGGCATGGCACAGTGCTATATTAACCAGACCATCCCCTGGCACAGTGCTATATTAACCAGACCATCCCCTGGCACAGTGCTATATTAACCAGACCATCCCCTGGTACAGTGCTATATTAACCAGACCATCCCCTGGCACAGTGCTATATTAACCAGACCATCCCCTGGCACAGTGCTATATTAACCAGACCATCCCCTGGCATGGCACAGTGCTATATTAACCAGACCATCCCCTGGCACAGTGCTATATTAACCAGACCATCCCCTGGCACAGTGCTATATTAACCAGACCATCCCCTGGCACAGTGCTATATTAACCAGACCATCCCCTGGCATGGCACAGTGCTATATTAACCAGACCATCCCCTGGCATGGCACAGTGCTATATTAACCAGACCATCCCCTGGCATGGCACAGTGCTATATTAACCAGACCATCCCCTGGCATGGCACAGTGCTATATTAACCAGACCATCCCCTGGCATGACACAGTGCTATATTAACCAGACCATCACCTGGACAGTGCTATATTAACCAGACCATCCCCTGGTACAGTGGTATATTAACCAGACCATACCCTGGCATGGCACAGTGCTATATTAACCGGACCATCCCCTGGCATGGCACAGTGCTATATTAACCAGACCATCCCCTGGTACAGTGCTATATTAACCAGACCATCCCCTGGTACAGTGCTATATTAACCAGACCATCCCCTGGCATGGCACAGTGCTATATTAACCAGACCATCCCCTGGCATGACACAGTGCTATATTAACCAGACCATCCCCTGGTACAGTGCTATATTAACCAGACCATCCCCTGGCATGGCACAGTGCTATATTAACCAGACCATCCCCTGGCATGGCACAGTGCTATATTAACCAGACCATCCCCTGGTACAGTGCTATATTAACCAGACCATCACCTGGCATGGCACAGTGCTATATTAACCAGACCATCCCCTGGCATGGCACAGTGCTATATTAACCAGACCATCCCCTGGTACAGTGCTATATTAACCAGACCATCCCCTGGCACAGTGCTATATTAACCAGACCATCCCCTGGCATGACACAGTGCTATATTAACCAGACCATCCCCTGGCACAGTGCTATATTAACCAGACCATCCCCTGGCATGACACAGTGCTATATTAACCAGACCATCCCCTGGCACAGTGCTATATTAACCAGACCATCCCCTGGCACAGTGCTATATTAACCAGACCATCCCCTGGCACAGTGCTATATTAACCAGACCATCCCCTGGCATGACACAGTACTATATTAACCAGACCATCCCCGGGTACAGTGCTATATTAACCAGACCATCCCCTGGCACAGTGCTATATTAACCAGATCATCCCCTGGCATGACACAGTGATATATTAACCAGACCATCCCCTGGTACAGTGCTATATTAACCAGACCATCCCCTGGCACAGTGCTATATTAACCAGATCATCCCCTGGCATGACACAGTGATATATTAACCAGACCATCCCCTGGTACAGTGCTATATTAACCAGACCATCCCCTGGCACAGTGCTATATTAACCAGACCATCCCCTGGCATGGCACAGTGCTATATTAACCAGACCATCCCCTGGTACAGTGCTATATTCACCAGACCATCCCCTGGCACAGTGCTATATTAACCAGACCATCCCCTGGCACAGTGCTATATTAACCAGACCATCCCCTGGCATGGCACAGTGCTATATTAACCAGACCATCCCCTGGTACAGTGCTATATTCACCAGACCATCCCCTGGCACAGTGCTATATTAACCAGACCATCCCCTGGCACAGTGCTATATTAACCAGACCATCCCCTGGCATGACACAGTGCTATATTAACCAGACCATCCCCTGGCACAGTGCTATATTAACCAGACCATCCCCTGGTACAGTGCTATATTAACCAGACCATCCCCTGGTACAGTGCTATATTAACCAGACCATCCCCTGGCATGGCACAGTGCTATATTAACCAGACCATCCCCTGGTACAGTGCTATATTAACCAGACCATCCCCTGGTACAGTGCTATATTAACCAGACCATCCCCTGGTACAGTGCTATATTAACCAGACCATCCCATGGTACAGTGCTATATTAACCAGACCATCCCCTGGTACAGTGCTATATTAACCAGACCATCCCCTGGCACAGTGCTATATTAACCAGACAATCCCCTGGCATGGCACAGTGCTATATTAACCAGACCATCCCCTGGCACAGTGCTATATTAACCAGATCATCCCCTGGCATGACAAAGTGCTATATTAACCAGACCATCCCCTGGCATGGCACAGTGCTATATTAACCAGACAATCCCCTGGCATGGCACAGTGCTATATTAACCAGACCATCCCCTGGCACAGTGCTATATTAACCAGATCATCCCCTGGCATGACACAGTGCTATATTAACCAGACCATCCCCTGGCACAGTGCTATATTAACCAGACCATCCCCTGGTACAGTGCTATATTAACCAGACCATCCCCTGGCACAGTGCTATATTAACCAGACCATCCCCTGGCACAGTGCTATATTAACCAGACCATCCCCTGGCATGGCACAGTGCTATATTAACCAGACCATCCCCTGGCACAGTGCTATATTAACCAGACCATCCCCTGGTACAGTGCTATATTAACCAGACCATCCCCTGGTACAGTGCTATATTAACCAGACCATCCCCTGGTACAGTGCTATATTAACCAGACCATCCCCTGGCACAGTGCTATATTAACCAGACAATCCCCTGGCATGGCACAGTGCTATATTAACCAGACCATCCCCTGGCACAGTGCTATATTAACCAGACCATCCCCTGGTACAGTGCTATATTAACCAGACCATCCCCTGGTACAGTGCTATATTAACCAGACCATCCCCTGGCATGGCACAGTGATATATTAACCAGACCATCCCCTGGTACAGTGCTATATTAACCAGACCATCCCCTGGTACAGTGCTATATTAACCAGACCATCCCCTGGCACAGTGCTATATTAACCAGACCATCCCCTGGTACAGTGCTATATTAACCAGACCATCCCCTGGTACAGTGCTATATTAACCAGACCATCACCTGGTACAGTGCTATATTAACCAGACCATCCCCTGGCATGGCACAGTGCTATATTAACCAGACCATCCCCTGGCACAGTGCTATATTGACCAGACCATCCCCTGGCATGGCACAGTGCTATATTAACCAGACCATCCCCTGGCACAGTGCTATATTAACCAGACCATCCCTGGTACAGTGCTATATTAACCAGACCATCCCCTGGCATGACACAGTGCTATATTAACCAGACCATCCCCTGGCATGGCACAGTGCTATATTAACCAGACCATCCCCTGGCACAGTGCTATATTAACCAGACCATCCCCTGGCACATTGCTATATTAACCAGACCATCCCCTGGCATGACACAGTGCTATATTAACCAGACCATCACCTGGACAGTGCTATATTAACCAGACCATCCCCTGGTACAGTGGTATATTAACCAGACCATACCCTGGCATGGCACAGTGCTATATTAACCGGACCATCCCCTGGCATGGCACAGTGCTATATTAACCAGACCATCCCCTGGTACAGTGCTATATTAACCAGACCATCCCCTGGTACAGTGCTATATTAACCAGACCATCACCTGGCATGGCACAGTGCTATATTAACCAGACCATCCCCTGGCATGGCACAGTGCTATATTAACCAGACCATCCCCTGGTACAGTGCTATATTAACCAGACCATCCCCTGGTACAGTGCTATATTAACCAGACCATCCCCTGGCACAGTGCTATATTAACCAGACCATCCCCTGGCATGACACAGTGCTATATTAACCAGACCATCCCCTGGCATGACACAGTGCTATATTAACCAGACCATCCCCTGGCACAGTGCTATATTAACCAGACCATCCCCTGGCACAGTGCTATATTAACCAGACCATCCCCTGGCACAGTGCTATATTAACCAGACCATCCCCTGGCATGACACAGTGCTATATTAACCAGACCATCCCCGGGTACAGTGCTATATTAACCAGACCATCCCCTGGCACAGTGCTATAATAACCAGATCATCCCCTGGCATGACACAGTGATATATTAACCAGACCATCCCCTGGCACAGTGCTATATTAACCAGACCATCCCCTGGTACAGTGCTATATTAACCAGACCATCCCCTGGCACAGTGCTATATTAACCAGACCATCCCCTGGCATGGCACAGTGCTATATTAACCAGACCATCCCCTGGCACAGTGCTATATTAACCAGACCATCCCCTGGTACAGTGCTATATTAACCAGACCATCCCCTGGTACAGTGCTATATTAACCAGACCATCCCCTGGCATGGCACAGTGCTATATTTACCAGACCATCCCCTGGTACAGTGCTACATTAACCAGACCATCCCCTGGTACAGTGCTATATTAACCAGACCATCCCCTGGCACAGTGCTATATTAACCAGACCATCCCCTGGTACAGTGCTATATTAACCAGACCATCCCCTGGCACAGTGCTATATTAACCAGACCATCCCCTGGTACAGTGCTATATTAACCAGACCATCCCCTGGCACAGTGCTATATTAACCAGACCATCCCCTGGTACAGTGCTATATTAACCAGACCATCCCCTGGCACAGTGCTATATTAACCAGACCATCCCCTGGCACAGTGCTATATTAACCAGACCATCCCCTGGTACAGTGCTATATTAACCAGACCATCCCCTGGTACAGTGCTATATTAACCAGACCATCCCCTGGCACAGTGCTATATTAACCAGACCATCCCCTGGTACAGTGCTATATTAACCAGACCATCACCTGGTACAGTGCTATATTAACCAGACCATCCCTGGCATGGCACAGTGCTATATTAACCAGACCATCCCCTGGCACAGTGCTATATTAACCAGACCATCCCCTGGCACAGTGCTATATTAACCAGACCATCCCCTGGCATGACACAGTGCTATATTAACCAGACCATCCCCTGGCACAGTGCTATATTAACCAGACCATCCCCTGGCATGGCACAGTGCTATATTAACCAGACCATCCCCTGGCACAGTGCTATATTAACCAGACCATCCCTGGTACAGTGCTATATTAACCAGACCATCCCCTGGCATGACACAGTGCTATATTAACCAGACCATCCCCTGGCATGGCACAGTGCTATATTAACCAGACCATCCCCTGGCATGGCACAGTGCTATATTAACCAGACCATCCCCTGGCATGACACAGTGCTATATTAACCAGACCATCCCCTGGCATGGCACAGTGCTATATTAACCAGACCATCCCCTGGCACAGTGCTATATTAACCAGACCATCCCCTGGCACAGTGCTATATTAACCAGACCATCCCCTGGCACAGTGCTATATTAACCAGACCATCCCCTGGCACAGTGCTATATTAACAAGACCATCCCCTGGTACAGTGCTATATTAACCAGACCATCCCCTGGCATGACACAGTGCTATATTAACCAGACCATCCCCTGGTACAGTGCTATATTAACCAGACCATCCCCTGGTATAGTGCTATATTAACCAGACCATCCCCTGGCATGGCACAGTGCTATATTAACCAGACCATCCCCTGGCACAGTGCTATATTAACCAGACCATCCCCTGGTACAGTGCTATATTAACCAGACCATCCCCTGGCATGGCACAGTGCTATATTAACCAGACCATCCCCTGGCACAGTGCTATATTAACCAGACCATCCCCTGGCATGGCACAGTGCTATATTAACCAGACCATCCCCTGGCACAGTGCTATATTAACCAGACCTTCCCTGGCATGGCACAGTGCTATATTAACCAGAAAATCCCCTGGCACAGTGCTATATTAGCCAGACCATCCCCTGGTATAGTGCTATATTAACCAGACCATCCCCTGGCATGGCACAGTGCTATATTAACCAGACCATCCCCTGGTACAGTGCTATATTAGCCAGACCATCCCCTGGTATAGTGCTATATTAACCAGACCATCCCCTGGTACAGTGCTATATTAACCAGACCATCCCCTGGTACAGTGCTATATTAACCAGACCATCCCCTGGTACAGTGCTATATTAACCAGACCATCCCCTGGCACAGTGCTATATTAACCAGACCATCCCCTGGTACAGTGCTATATTAACCAGACCATCCCCTGGCATGGCACAGTGCTATATTAACCAGAAAATCCCCTGGCACAGTGCTATATTAACCAGACCATCCCCTGGCATGGCACAGTGCTATATTAACCAGACCATCCCCTGGCATGGCACAGTGCTATATTAACCAGACCATCCCCTGGCACAGTGCTATATTAACCAGACCATCCCCTGGCATGACACAGTGCTATATTAACCAGACCATCCCCTGGCACAGTGCTATATTAACCAGACCATCCCCTGGCATGGCACAGTGCTATATTAACCAGACCATCCCCTGGCACAGTGCTATATTAACCAGACCATCCCCTGGCATGACACAGTGCTATATTAACCAGACCATCCCCTGGCATGGCACAGTGCTATATTAACCAGACCATCCCCTGGCACAGTGCTATATTAACCAGACCATCCCCTGGCACAGTGCTATATTAACCAGACCATCCCCTGGTACAGTGCTATATTAACCAGACCATCACCTGGTACAGTGCTATATTAACCAGACCATCCCCTGGTACAGTGCTATATTAACCAGACCATCACCTGGTACAGTGCTATATTAACCAGACCATCCCCTGGCATGGCACAGTGCTATATTAACCAGACCATCCCCTTGCACAGTGCTATATTAACCAGACCATCCCCTGGCATGACACAGTGCTATATTAACCAGACCATCCCCTGGCACAGTGCTATATTAACCAGACCATCCCCTGGCATGGCACAGTGCTATATTAACCAGACCATCCCCTGGCACAGTGCTATATTAACCAGACCATCCCCTGGTACAGTGCTATATTAACCAGACCATCCCCTGGCACAGTGCTATATTAACCAGACCATCCCCTGGTACAGTGCTATATTAACCAGACCATCCCCTGGCATGGCACAGTGCTATATTAACCAGACCATCCCCTGGCACAGTGCTATATTAACCAGACCATCCCCTGGCATGGCACAGTGCTATATTAACCAGACCATCCCCTGGCACAGTTCTATATTAACCAGACCATCCCCTGGCATGGCACAGTGCTATATTAACCAGAAAATCCCCTGGCACAGTGCTATATTAACCAGACCATCCCCTGGCATGGCACAGTGCTATATTAACCAGACCATCCCCTGGCATGGCACAGTGCTATATTAACCAGACCATCCCCTGGTACAGTGCTATATTAGCCAGACCATCCCCTGGTACAGTGCTATATTAACCAGACCATCACCTGGTACAGTGCTATATTAACCAGACCATCCCCTGGCACAGTGCTATATTAACCAGACCATCCCCTGGCACAGTGCTATATTAACCAGACCATCCCCTGGTACAGTGCTATATTAACCAGACCATCCCCTGGCATGACACAGTGCTATATTAACCAGACCATCCCCTGGCACAGTGCTATATTAACCAGACCATCCCCTGGCATGGCACAGTGCTATATTAACCAGACCATCCCCTGGTACAGTGCTATATTAACCAGACCATCCCCTGGCACAGTGCTATATTAACCAGACCATCCCCTGGCATGGCACAGTGCTATATTAACCAGACCATCCCCTGGCACAGTGCTATATTAACCAGACCATCCCCTGGTACAGTGCTATATTAACCAGACCATCCCCTGGCACAGTGCTATATTAACCAGACCATCCCCTGGCACAGTGCTATATTAACCAGACCATCCCCTGGCATGGCACAGTGCTATATTAACCAGACCATCCCCTGGCATGGCACAGTGCTATATTAACCAGACCATCCCCTGGTACAGTGCTATATTAACCAGACCATCCCCTGGCATGGCACAATGCTATATTAACCAGACCATCCCCTGGCACAGTGCTATATTAACCAGACCATCCCCTGGTACAGTGCTATATTAACCAGACCATCCCCTGGCATGGCACAGTGCTATATTAACCAGACCATCCCCTGGTACAGTGCTATATTAACCAGACCATCCCCTGGCATGGCACAGTGCTATATTAACCAGACCATCCCCTGGCACAGTGCTATATTAACCAGACCATCCCCTGGCACAGCGCTATATTAACCAGACCATCCCCTGGTACAGTGCTATATTAACCAGACCATCCCCTGGCACAGTGCTATATTAACCAGACCATCCCCTGGCATGGCACAGTGCTATATTAACCAGACCATCCCCTGGCATGACACAGTGCTATATTATCCAGACCATCCCCTGGCATGGCACAGTGCTATATTAACCAGACCATCCCCTGGCATGGCACAGTGCTATATTAACCAGACCATCCCCTGGCACAGTGCTATATTAACCAGACCATCCCCTGGTACAGTGCTATATTAACCAGACCATCCCCTGGTACAGTGCTATATTAACCAGACCATCCCCTGGCATGGTACAGTGCTATATTAACCAGACCATCCCCTGGCACAGTGCAATATTAACCAGACCATCCCCTGGCACAGTGCTATATTAACCAGACCATCCCATGGCACAGTGCTATATTAACCAGACCATCCCCTGGTACAGTGCTATATTAACCAGACCATCCCCTGGTACAGTGCTATATTAACCAGACCATCCCCTGGCATGGTACAGTGCTATATTAACCAGACCATCCCCTGGCAGGCACGTGCTATATTAACACAGACCATCCCCTGGCATGGCACAGTGCTATATTAACCAGACCATCCCCTGGCATGGTACAGTGCTATATTAACCAGACCATCCCCTGGCATGGCACAGTGCTATATTAACACAGACCATCCCCTGGCATGGCACAGTGCTATATTAACCAGACCATCCCCTGGCATGGCACAGTGCTATATTAACCAGACCATCCCCTGGCACAGTGCTATATTAACACAGACCATCCCCTGGTACAGTGCTATATTAACACAGACCATCCCCTGGCACAGTGCTATATTAACCAGACCATCCCCTGGCCTGGTACAGTGCTATATTAACCAGACCATCCCCTGGTACAGTGCTATATTAACCAGACCATCCCCTAGCACAGTGCTATATTAACCAGACCATCCCCTGGCACAGTGCTATATTAACCAGACCATCCCCTGGTACAGTGCTATATTAACCAGACCATCCCCTGGCACAGTGTTATATTAACCAGACCATCCCCTGGTACAGTGCTATATTAACCAGACCATCGCCTGGCACAGTGCTATATTAACCAGACCATCCCCTGGCATGGCACAGTGCTATATTAACCAGACCATCCCCTGGCACAGTGCTATATTAACCAGACCATCCCCTGGCACAGTGTTATATTAACCAGACCATCCCCTGGCATGACACAGTGCTATATTAACCAGACCATCCCCTGGCATGACACAGTGCTATATTAACCAGACCATCCCCTGGTACAGTGCTATATTAACCAGACCATCCCCTGGCACAGTGCTATATTAACCAGACCATCCCCTGGTACAGTGCTATATTAACCAGACCATCCCCTGGTACAGTGCTATATTAACCAGACCATCCCCTGGCACAGTGCTATATTAACCAGACCATCCCCTGGTACAGTGCTATATTAACCAGACCATCCCCTGGCACAGTGCTATATTAACCAGACCATCCCCTGGCACAGTGCTATATTAACCAGACCATCCCCTGGCATGGCACAGTGCTATATTAACCAGACCATCCCCTGGTACAGTGCTATATTAACCAGACCATCCCCTGGCACAGTGCTATATTAACCAGACCATCCCCTGGCATGGCACAGTGCTATATTAACCAGACCATCCCCTGGCATGGCACAGTGCTATATTAACCAGACCATCCCCTGGCATGGCACAGTGCTATATTAACCAGACCATCCCCTGGCACAGTGCTATATTAACCAGACCATCCCCTGGCACAGTGCTATATTAACCAGACCATCCCCTGGCATGGTACAGTGCTATATTAACCAGACCATCCCCTGGCACAGTGCTATATTAACCAGACCATCCCCTGGCATGGCACAGTGCTATATTAACCAGACCATCCCCTGGCACAGTGCTATATTAACCAGACCATCCCCTGGCACAGTGCTATATTAACCAGACCATCCCCTGGCATGGCACAGTGCTATATTAACCAGACCATCCCCTGGCACAGTGCTATATTAACCAGACCATCCCCTGGCACAGTGCTATATTAACCAGACCATCCCCTGGCATGACACAGTGCTATATTAACCAGACCATCACCTGGTACAGTGGTATATTAACCAGACCATCCCCTGGCATGGCACAGTGCTATATTAACCGGACCATCCCCTGGCATGGCACAGTGCTATATTAACCAGACCATCCCCTGGTACAGTGCTATATTAACCAGACCATCCCCTGGCATAGTGCTATATTAACCAGACCATCCCCTGGTACAGTGCTATATTAACCAGACCATCCCCTGGCATGACACAGTGCTATATTAACCAGACCATCCCCTGGCACAGTGCTATATTAACCAGACCATCCCCTGGCACAGTGCTATATTAACCAGACCATCCCCTGGTACAGTGCTATATTAACCAGACCATCCCCTGGTACAGTGCTATATTAACCAGACCATCCCCTGGCACAGTGCTATATTAACCAGACCATCCCCTGGCACAGTGCTATATTAACCAGACCATCCCCTGGCACAGTGCTATATTAACCAGACCATCCCCTGGCATGACACAGTGCTATATTAACCAGACCATCCCCTGGTACAGTGCTATATTAACCAGACCATCCCCTGGCACAGTGCTATATTAACCAGACCATCCCCTGGCATGACACAGTGCTATATTAACCAGACCATCCCCTGGCATGGCACAGTGCTATATTAACCAGACCATCCCCTGGCATGGCACAGTGCTATATTAACCAGACCATCCCCTGGCACAGTGCTATATTAACCAGACCATCCCCTGGTACAGTGCTATATTAACCAGACCATCCCTTGGCATGGCACAGTGCTATATTAACCAGACCATCCCCTGGCACAGTGCTATATTAACCAGACCATCCCCTGGCATGGCACAGTGCTATATTAACCAGACCATCCCCTGGCACAGTGCTATATTAACCAGACCATCCCCTGGCATGGCACAGTGCTATATTAACCAGAAAATCCCCTGGCACAGTGCTATATTAACCAGACCATCCCCTGGCATGGCACAGTGCTATATTAACCAGACCATCCCCTGGTACAGTGCTATATTAACCAGACCATCCCCTGGTACAGTGCTATATTAACCAGACCATCCCCTGGCATAGTGCTATATTAACCAGACCATCCCCTGGTACAGTGCTATATTAACCAGACCATCCCCTGGCATGACACAGTGCTATATTAACCAGACCATCCCCTGGCACAGTGCTATATTAACCAGACCATCCCCTGGCATGGCACAGTGCTATATTAACCAGACCATCCCCTGGTACAGTGCTATATTAACCAGACCATCCCCTGGCATAGTGCTATATTAACCAGACCATCCCCTGGTACAGTGCTATATTAACCAGACCATCCCCTGGCATGACACAGTGCTATATTAACCAGACCATCCCCTGGCACAGTGCTATATTAACCAGACCATCCCCTGGTACAGTGCTATATTAACCAGACCATCCCCTGGCATGACACAGTGCTATATTAACCAGACCATCCCCTGGCACAGTGCTATATTAACCAGACCATCCCCTGGCACAGTGCTATATTAACCAGACCATCCCCTGGTACAGTGCTATATTAGCCAGACCATCCCCTGGTATAGTGCTATATTAACCAGACCATCCCCTGGCATGGCACAGTGCTATATTAACCAGACCATCCCCTGGTACAGTGCTATATTAACCAGACCATCCCCTGGCACAGTGCTATATTAACCAGACCATCCCCTGGCACAGTGCTATATTAACCAGACCATCCCCTGGTACAGTGCTATATTAACCAGACCATCCCCTGGCACAGTGCTATATTAACCAGACCATCCCCTGGCACAGTGCTATATTAACCAGATCATCCCCTGGCATGACACAGTGCTATATTAACCAGACCATCCCCTGGCACAGTGCTATATTAACCAGACCATCCCCTGGCATGGCACAGTGCTATATTAACCAGACCATCCCCTGGTACAGTGCTATATTAACCAGACCATCCCCTGGCACAGTGCTATATTAACCAGACCATCCCCTGGCATGGCACAGTGCTATATTAACCAGACCATCCCCTGGCATGACACAGTGCTATATTAACCAGACCATCCCCTGGTACAGTGCTATATTAACCAGACCATCCCCTGGCACAGTGCTATATTAACCAGACCATCCCCTGGTACAGTGCTATATTAACCAGACCATCCCCTGGTACAGTGCTATATTAACCAGACCATCCCCTGGCACAGTGCTATATTAACCAGACCATCCCCTGGTACAGTGCTATATTAACCAGACCATCCCCTGGCACAGTGCTATATTAACCAGACCATCCCCTGGCACAGTGCTATATTAACCAGACCATCCCCTGGCATGGCACAGTGCTATATTAACCAGACCATCCCCTGGTACAGTGCTATATTAACCAGACCATCCCCTGGCACAGTGCTATATTAACCAGACCATCCCCTGGCATGGCACAGTGCTATATTAACCAGACCATCCCCTGGCATGGCACAGTGCTATATTAACCAGACCATCCCCTGGCATGGCACAGTGCTATATTAACCAGACCATCCCCTGGCACAGTGCTATATTAACCAGACCATCCCCTGGCACAGTGCTATATTAACCAGACCATCCCCTGGCATGGTACAGTGCTATATTAACCAGACCATCCCCTGGCACAGTGCTATATTAACCAGACCATCCCCTGGCATGGCACAGTGCTATATTAACCAGACCATCCCCTGGCACAGTGCTATATTAACCAGACCATCCCCTGGCACAGTGCTATATTAACCAGACCATCCCCTGGCATGGCACAGTGCTATATTAACCAGACCATCCCCTGGCACAGTGCTATATTAACCAGACCATCCCCTGGCACAGTGCTATATTAACCAGACCATCCCCTGGCATGACACAGTGCTATATTAACCAGACCATCACCTGGTACAGTGGTATATTAACCAGACCATCCCCTGGCATGGCACAGTGCTATATTAACCGGACCATCCCCTGGCATGGCACAGTGCTATATTAACCAGACCATCCCCTGGTACAGTGCTATATTAACCAGACCATCCCCTGGCATAGTGCTATATTAACCAGACCATCCCCTGGTACAGTGCTATATTAACCAGACCATCCCCTGGCATGACACAGTGCTATATTAACCAGACCATCCCCTGGCACAGTGCTATATTAACCAGACCATCCCCTGGCACAGTGCTATATTAACCAGACCATCCCCTGGTACAGTGCTATATTAACCAGACCATCCCCTGGTACAGTGCTATATTAACCAGACCATCCCCTGGCACAGTGCTATATTAACCAGACCATCCCCTGGCACAGTGCTATATTAACCAGACCATCCCCTGGCACAGTGCTATATTAACCAGACCATCCCCTGGCATGACACAGTGCTATATTAACCAGACCATCCCCTGGTACAGTGCTATATTAACCAGACCATCCCCTGGCACAGTGCTATATTAACCAGACCATCCCCTGGCATGACACAGTGCTATATTAACCAGACCATCCCCTGGCATGGCACAGTGCTATATTAACCAGACCATCCCCTGGCATGGCACAGTGCTATATTAACCAGACCATCCCCTGGCACAGTGCTATATTAACCAGACCATCCCCTGGTACAGTGCTATATTAACCAGACCATCCCTTGGCATGGCACAGTGCTATATTAACCAGACCATCCCCTGGCACAGTGCTATATTAACCAGACCATCCCCTGGCATGGCACAGTGCTATATTAACCAGACCATCCCCTGGCACAGTGCTATATTAACCAGACCATCCCCTGGCATGGCACAGTGCTATATTAACCAGAAAATCCCCTGGCACAGTGCTATATTAACCAGACCATCCCCTGGCATGGCACAGTGCTATATTAACCAGACCATCCCCTGGTACAGTGCTATATTAACCAGACCATCCCCTGGTACAGTGCTATATTAACCAGACCATCCCCTGGCATAGTGCTATATTAACCAGACCATCCCCTGGTACAGTGCTATATTAACCAGACCATCCCCTGGCACAGTGCTATATTAACCAGACCATCCCCTGGCACAGTGCTATATTAACCAGACCATCCCCTGGCATGGCACAGTGCTATATTAACCAGACCATCCCCTGGTACAGTGCTATATTAACCAGACCATCCCCTGGCATAGTGCTATATTAACCAGACCATCCCCTGGTACAGTGCTATATTAACCAGACCATCCCCTGGCATGACACAGTGCTATATTAACCAGACCATCCCCTGGCACAGTGCTATATTAACCAGACCATCCCCTGGTACAGTGCTATATTAACCAGACCATCCCCTGGCATGACACAGTGCTATATTAACCAGACCATCCCCTGGCACAGTGCTATATTAACCAGACCATCCCCTGGCACAGTGCTATATTAACCAGACCATCCCCTGGTACAGTGCTATATTAGCCAGACCATCCCCTGGTATAGTGCTATATTAACCAGACCATCCCCTGGCATGGCACAGTGCTATATTAACCAGACCATCCCCTGGTACAGTGCTATATTAACCAGACCATCCCCTGGCACAGTGCTATATTAACCAGACCATCCCCTGGCACAGTGCTATATTAACCAGACCATCCCCTGGTACAGTGCTATATTAACCAGACCATCCCCTGGCACAGTGCTATATTAACCAGACCATCCCCTGGCACAGTGCTATATTAACCAGATCATCCCCTGGCATGACACAGTGCTATATTAACCAGACCATCCCCTGGCACAGTGCTATATTAACCAGACCATCCCCTGGCATGGCACAGTGCTATATTAACCAGACCATCCCCTGGTACAGTGCTATATTAACCAGACCATCCCCTGGCACAGTGCTATATTAACCAGACCATCCCCTGGCATGGCACAGTGCTATATTAACCAGACCATCCCCTGGCATGACACAGTGCTATATTAACCAGACCATCCCCTGGCATGGCACAGTGCTATATTAACCAAACCATCCCCTGGCACAGTGCTATATTAACCAGACCATCCCCTGGCATGGCACAGTGCTATATTAACCAGACCATCCCCTGGCATGACACAGTGCTATATTAACCAGACCATCCCCTGGCATGGCACAGTGCTATATTAACCAAACCATCCCCTGGCACAGTGCTATATTAACCAGACCATCCCCTGGCACAGTGCTATATTAACCAGACCATCCCCTGGCACAGTGCTATATTAACCAGACCATCCCCTGGCACAGTGCTATATTAACCAGACCATCCCCTGGCACAGTGCTATATTAACCAGACCATCCCCTGGCACAGTGCTATATTAACCAGACCATCCCCTGGCACAGTGCTATATTAACCAGACCATCCCCTGGCACAGTGCTATATTAACCAGACCATCCCCTGGCACATTGCTATATTAACCAGACCATCCCCTGGCACAGTGCTATATTAACACACTACCCCTCTTGTTAGGGGTTAGCGACGGGTGTAAACTCAGAATACTAGATAACGAGGACTCTGAGTCAGCCGACGAGGACTCTGAGTCAGCCAATGTCAACCTGTACAGGTCTGGAACAGTATTGGTAGAGGGCAGCCCCAAACAGTTTCAGCTGGACTTTCACATAATAAAAGAGAGAGCGTAGCAGGAGAAGCTACCCCAACCCTGAACGTGTCAGACCAGACCTCTTCATTAAACAACCTCACAGGCGAGCATCCCCAAGAGGAAAGTCATTCACCCAGCTGGAGGTAAGGCGAACAGCAGGTGAACACACTCCAGTCAGCACAAAAGAAAATTGTCCAGCTCAACAACACCCCCCCTAAACCTGACCCGGAGAGCTGGAAGTGGAGAGAGACATATCTGCACTCTGGACTGTGGTGAGACAACATCAACAGGAGAAAGAGCAGGAGAAGAACAGAGCAGTAGAGGAGAGGATCAGACTGCTGGAGGAGAGGGTGAGGGGGATGGAGGAGAGGGTGAGGGTGCTGGAGGAGAGGGTGAGGGGGGATGGAGGAGAGGGTGAGGGGGGATGGCGGAGAGGGTGCTGGAGGAGAGGGTGAGGGGGATGGAGGAGAGGGTGCTGGAGGAGAGGGTGAGGGGGATGGAGGAGAGGGTGCTGGAGGAGAGGGTGCTGGAGGAGAGGAGGAGAGGGTGCTGGAGGAGAGGAGGAGAGGGTGCTGGAGGAGAGGGTGAGGGGGATGGTGGAGAGAGTGCTGGAGGAGAGGGTGCTGGAGGAGAGGAGGAGAGGGTGCTGGAGGAGAGGGTGTTGGAGGAGAGGAAGAGAGGGTGCTGGAGGAGAGGAGGAGAGGGTGCTGGAGGAGAGGGTGAGGGGGATGGTGGAGAGAGTGCTGGAGGAGGGGGTGCAGGAGGAGAGGGTGCTGGAGGAGAGGAGGAGAGGGTGCTGGAGGAGAGGGTGCTGGAGGAGAGGAGGAGAGGGTGCTGGAGGAGAGGGTGAGGGGGATGGAGGAGAGGGAGGAGAGGGTGAGGGGGATGGAGGAGAGGGTGAGGGGGATGGAGGAGAGGGAGAGGGGGATGGAGGAGAGGGTGAGGGTGCTGGAGGAGAGGGTGAGGGGGATGGAGGAGAGGGAGGAGAGGGTGAGGGGGATGGAGGAGAGGGTGAGGGGGATGGAGGAGAGGGTGAGGGGGATGGAGGAGAGGGTGAGGGGGATGGAGGAGAGGGTGAGGGGGATGGAGGAGAGGGTGAGGGTGCTGGAGGAGAGGGAGAGGGGGATGGAGGAGAGGGAGAGGGAGATGGTGTGTGACAGAGAACAACCCACTAGGGAGGTGGCCACCCCTGCAGAGAAGCCAGCAGAACAGCCCACACTCAGCCCCTGACCATAGCCTCGACATCACAGCGGGACAGACAAACGAAGAACCCAAAGCCCAGGGGATCTCACCCCCTTTGAGCACCCCCCCTGTCAGCCACCCCGATCGCCCTCCTGACAACCCCCCCCACACCCACTGAGGACATACACAAGCCACAGATTGTACTCCTTATGGACTCAAACGGGAAATATATACAAGAAAATAAACTTTTTCTCAAACACACAGTATCTAAACTCTGGTGTCCAAACACCCAGCGCGCCCTAGACCTTCTGTCTGAGGACCAACTAGGGTCACCCAGCCACATAATAATACACACAGGCACCAACGACCTGAGAGCACAGCAGGAAAGGGTGGCCACAGCACTCAAGGGAGTGATTGAAAAAGCTTCTTCTACTTTCCCCCAACGCCCAAGCGGTTATCTCCACCCTGCTACCACGAAAAGACTTCCACCCTGCAAACATACAGCGGGGTAAATGCAAGTATTTCCCGTGACTTGTGCCTCAAAACTAAACCACTTCACCCTAGACATGAATAGCCTTTACGAACAGGTCCACCTACACAAGGCAACAGTGCCCACCTTCGCCAGGACCCTAAAGGACATCGCCCTCAACTGCAGCCCCAACACCTCACACATGAGCAACAGCTCAGCAACAGACACCCCGCCCAGACCAGCGAGACACTCGACCAGACCTGCGGAAACGCCCTCCCCCCCAGACATTAGCACGTTGTTACCTGTTGAGGAGGTCCAGGGTGGTGTGGAATCTCTGGTTGTCTCTGTGTTTCTCCTCCAGACTCCTTTCAACCTGCTGGTTCTCCTTCTGCACCTCCTTCATCCTCCTCTCCAGGTCCCTCCTCTCCTCCTGCAGATTACTTTGTAGAATATCTACCTGCTCTAGGGCTGCATCCAGCCGGCTACGCAGGTCCTGTTAATCAATCACATTTCAATCAATCAAATGTATAAAGCCCTTTTTACATCACCAGTTGTTTATCACTATGTTCTTATGAGTCTTTCAAGGACAGTCTGTGGATAGTCCAAGACAGTCTGGATAGTCCAAGACAGTCTGTAGATTTACATTTTAGTCATTTAGCAGACGCTCTTATCCAGAGCGACTTACAGTAGTGAATACATTTCATACATTTTTTTTTCTTTTCGTACTGGTCCCCCGTGGGAATCAAACCCACAACCCTGGCGTTGCAAACACCATGCTCTACCAACTGAGCCACACGGGACCAGATAGTCCAAGACAGTCTGGATAGTCCAAGACAGTCTGTGGATAGTCCAAGACAGTCTGGATAGTCCAAGACAGTCTGTGGATAGTCCAAGACAGTCTGTGGATAGTCCAAGACAGTCTGTGGATAGTCCAAGACAGCCTGGATAGTCCAAGACAGTCTGTGGATAGTCCAAGACAGTCTGTGGATAGTCCAAGACAGTCTGGATAGTCCAAGACAGTCTGTGGATAGTCCAAGACAGTCTGGATAGTCCACGACAGTCTGGATAGTCCAAGACAGTCTGGATAGTCCAAGACAGTCTGTGGATAGTCCAAGACAGTCTGTGGATAGTCCAAGACAGTCTGGATAGTCCAAGACAGTCTGTGGATAGTCCAAGACAGTCTGTGGATAGTCCAAGACAGTCTGTAGATAGTCCAAGACAGTCTGGATAGTCCAAGACAGTCTGTGGATAGTCCAAGACAGTCTGTGGATAGTCCAAGACAGTCTGTGGATAGTCCAAGACAGTCTGGATAGTCCAAGACAGTCTGTGGATAGTCCAAGACAGTCTGTGGATAGTCCAAGACAGTCTGTAGATAGTCCAAGACAGTCTGTAGATAGTCCAAGACAGTCTGTGGATAGTCCAAGACATTCTGTGGATAGTACAAGACAGTCTGTGGATAGTACAAGACAGACTGTGGATAGTCCAAGACAGTCTGGATAGTCCAAGACAGTCTGTGGATAGTCCAAGACAGTCTGTGGATAGTCCAAGACAGTCTGGATAGTCCAAGACTGTCTGGATAGCCCAAGACAGTCTGTGGATCGTCCAAGACAGTCTGTGGATAGTCCAAGACAGTCTGTGGATAGTCCAAGACAGTCTGTGGATAGTACAAGACAGACTGTGGATAGTCCAAGACAGTCTGGATAGTCCAAGACTGTCTGGATAGCCCAAGACAGTCTGTGGATAGTCCAAGACAGTCTGTGGATAGTCCAAGACAGTCTGGATAGGCAAAGACAGTCTGTGGATAGTTCAAGAAGGTCTGTGGATAGTCCAAGACAGTCTGGATAGTCCACGACAGTCTGGATAGTCCAAGACAGTCTGTGGATAGTCCAAGACAGTCTGTGGATAGTCCAATACAGTCTGGATAGTCCAAGACAGTCTGTGGATAGTCCAAGACAGTCTGTGGATAGTCCAAGACAGTCTGTGGATAGTCCAAGACAGTCTGGATAGTCCAAGACAGTCTGGATAGTCCAAGACAGTCTGTGGATAGTCCAAGACAGTCTGGATAGTCAAAGACAGTCTGGATAGTCCAAGACAGTCTGGATAGTCCAAGACAGTCTGTGGATAGTTCAAGACAGTCTGTGGATAGTCCAAGACAGTCTGTGGATAGTCCAAGACAGTCTGTGGATAGTCCTAGACAGTTTGGATAGTCCAAGAATGTCTGGATAGCCCAAGACAGTCTGTGGATAGTCCAAGACAGTCTGTGGATAGTCCAAGACAGTCTGTGGATAGTCTAAGACAGTCTGTGGATAGTACAATACAGACTGTGGATAGTCCAAGACAGTCTGGATAGTCCAAGACTGTCTGGATAGCCCAAGACAGTCTGTGGATAGTCCAAGACAGTCTGTGGATAGTCCAAGACAGTCTGGATAGTCCAAGACAGTCTGTGGATAGTTCAAGAAGGTCTGTGGATAGTCCAAGACAGTCTGGATAGTCCAAGACAGTCTGGATAGTCCACGACAGTCTGGATAGTCCACGACAGTCTGGATAGTCCAAGACAGTCTGTGGATAGTCCAATACAGTCTGGATAGTCCAAGACAGTCTGTGGGTAGTCCAAGACAGTCTGTGGATAGTCCAAGACAGTCTGTGGATAGTCCAAGACAGTCTGGATAGTCAAAGACAGTCTGTGGATAGTTCAAGAAGGTCTGCGGATAGTCCAAGACAGTCTGCGGATAGTCCAACACAGTCTTTGGATAGTCCAAGACAGTCTGTAGATAGTCCAAGACAGTCTGTAGATAGTCCAAGACAGTCTGTAGATAGTCCAAGACAGTCTGGATTGTCCAAGACAGTCTGGATTGTCCAAGACAGTCTGTAGATTGTCCAAGACAGTCTGTAGATAGTCCAAGACAGTCTGTAGATAGTCCAAGACAGTCTGGATAGTACAAGACTACAAATACCATCAGGTTTGGGGTCCATAACGCTTCAATTCCAGTCAATTCAGGAAGTACACTGAAATTCCAATTCCGATTCTCTTCCATGCTTTTCAATGAGGGAAATGTGGGACTTTGGTTGACTTTATGCATTGACTGGCATTGAAATGGAATTGACCCAAAGACTGGTATCCCATGTTGAGCGAAGGATTTGTCTGACCTGTGTTTGTATCTGGTGTTGGGAGAGAAGACCTTTGACAGCCATCAGGGTGCTGTTGCATTGGGGAGTGCGGCCCCGGAGAGGTGAGGAGGAGGACGAAGGTTGACCACCAGAGATATTACCATCCTCACCACCATGAACCAGCTGAACAGGAAGTAGAATGGGTTGGAGGAAGAGAAGGGCAACATCCCGAGTAGCTTCGCTTAAAAGAACTAGAACACATACAAAACGGCTAGTTTCTCACACCCAGAATAAGTCTAGTCTTGGATTACAACACACTAGCTGTGTCCGAAATGGAACCCTATTCCCTATGTAGTGCACAACTTTTGACCAGAGCCTTATGGGTCCTGGTTAAAACGAGTACACTACATAGGGAATAGGATGTCATTTCGGACGCAGACTCTTACTTTAAATTCCAGGACTGAATCTGGTTCTGGGAAACCGGCATTGCTAAAAAAAAAAGCACTGATGGTGAGATGAGAGATATGATATGCCTAGGCCTCGCCTGGTCTGACTTCCTGTGTGATGC
This sequence comes from Salmo salar, assembly GCF_965601325.2. NCBI lineage: Eukaryota > Metazoa > Chordata > Actinopteri > Salmoniformes > Salmonidae > Salmo > Salmo salar. The sequence continues at coordinate 56,848,593 of NC_138306.1, read as the reverse complement.
TGGGTAGGACCTGCAGCAGGCTGACTTCCTGTGTGATGCTGGTTAGGACCTGCAGCAGGCTGACTTCCTGTGTGATGCTGGTTAGGACCTGCAGCAGGCTGACTTCCTGTGTGATGCTGGTTAGGACAAGCCGGAGGCTGAATACCTGTGTGATGCTGGTTAGGACCTTCTGAAGGATGTCTATCTCTGAGAGAAAGTCGTTCATCTCTGCCTTTTCCTCCGCTCTGCTCGTCTCCTGTAACATTTGGATTTTATTTCACTAGGCAAGTCAGTTAAGAACAAATACTTTTTAACAAAGGCCTCTTGTGGGGACGGGGGCTGGGATTAAACATATAAATGCGTGAAACCATAGGGGTCAAACATACAGGAAACCATAGGGGTCAAACATACAGGAAACCATAGGGGTCAAACATACAGGAAACCATAGGGGTCAAACATACAGGAAGCCATAGGGGTCAAACATACAGGAAGCCATAGGGGTCAAACATACAGGAAACCATAGGGGTCAAACATACAGGAAGCCATAGGGGTCAAACATACAGGAAGCAATAGGGGTCAAACATACAGGAAACCATAGGGGTCAAACATACAGGAAGCAATAGGGGTCAAACATATAGGAAACCATAGGGGTCAAACATACAGGAAACCATAGGGGTCAAACATACAGGAAGCCATAGGGGTCAAACATACAGGAAACCATAGATGTCAAACATACAGGAAGCCATAGGGGTCAAACATACAGGAAGCAATAGGGGTCAAACATACAGGAAACCATAGGGGTCAAACATACAGGAAGCCATAGGGGTCAAACATACAGGAAGCCATAGGGGTCAAACATACAGGAAGCAATAGGGGTCAAACATACAGGAAACCATAGGGGTCAAACATACAGGAAGCAATAGGGGTCAAACATATAGGAAACCATAGGGGTCAAACATACAGGAAGCCATAGGGGTCAAACATACAGGAAACCATAGGGTCAAACATACAGGAAGCCATAGGGGTCAAACATACAGGAAACCATAGATGTCAAACATACAGGAAGCCATAGGGGTCAAACATACAGGAAGCCATAGGGGTCAAACATACAGGA
>NC_138306.1:56817500-56842500 GCF_965601325.2 Salmo salar | reverse complement strand
GACAGACAGACAGACAGACAGACAGACAGACAGGAACATGGTTAACGTGTCAGACAGACAGACAGACAGACAGACAGACAGACAGACAGACAGACAGACAGACAGACAGACAGACAGGAACATGGTTAACGTGTCAGACAGACAGACAGACAGACAGACAGACAGACAGACAGACAGACAGACAGACAGACAGACAGACAGACAGACAGGAACATGGTTAACGTGACAGACAGACAGACAGACAGACAGACAGACAGACAGACAGACAGACAGACAGACAGACAGACAGACAGGAACATGGTTAACGTGTCAGACAGACAGACAGACAGACAGACAGACAGACAGACAGACAGACAGACAGACAGACAGACAGACAGGAACATGGTTAGCGTGTCAGACAGACAGACAGACAGACAGACAGACAGACAGACAGACAGACAGACAGACAGACAGACAGGAACATGGTTAACGTGTCAGACAGACAGACAGACAGACAGACAGACAGACAGACAGACAGACAGACAGACAGACAGACAGACAGGAACATGGTTAACGTGACAGACAGACAGACAGACAGACAGACAGACAGACAGACAGACAGACAGACAGACAGACAGACAGACAGACAGACAGACAGACACATGGTTAGCGTGTCAGACAGACAGACGGACAGGAACATGGTTAACGTGTCAGACAGACAGACAGACAGGAACATGGTTAACGTGTCAGACAGACAGACAGGAACATGGTAACCATTGGGAATCATCCAGGTGTAACACGACATAACTGGTAAGTATTGTTTGCAAGAAAACAGAAAACAGACCCAAAGTCTTTAGTTTTGAAGTTGTGACCCATTGGTTTTTCATTAGGAAAAAGGGTTTGTTGTATCCTATTGAGGACAAGATGGATTCTGCCTGTAACACTTAAGCTCCAAAAGTCTGCAGCTCACTTTGAACTGGGACGGTCTCACGTTTGACTCCGAGCCTCCAACACGAGGTATTTTCGTCCGCAGGCTGAGTAGTTTACGCTTTAGCTAATCACTCAACAATTCACCCCGTTGTTGGTGTTTTGAGTATATACATGACTTAAGCCAAGTGTTCAACTTCAGCTGCGTTTAGCTTTATTTATCCTGATGGATGCCTCAGTCAACAGACCAGGGGCACCCAGAGCTATCCGTACCCCAGTGAGGAAGCACCTAGCTGGTGCTTCCTAGGCAGGGATGGATGGAGTGGTTCATGGGGTTCAGAGAGTGGAGGACTGGACGGTTACTTGTGTGATCCCCCAGGTTCTGGTGGGAGTCTGGATGGCGGTATGGACTGGGGGTGAGGGGAGAGGAGACACAGGGAACCCAGGGTAGCTGGAGGGAAACTGGAGGGGTCTCGAAGGGTTTCTGGTGAATGTTTGGATGGTTCCTGGACGGGGGCTTTGAGGGGGTTCTAAGGGGGGGGGGGGGTGTCAAGGGTTCCTGTCAGGTTCCTGGATGGGGTCTGACAAAGTCGCCACACTCACCTGTCAGCAAAGGTCCTGAGCTGGGTGAAGGTGCTCCGTAGGGAGGCTGCCTGGCGCCACAGGGCCCTCACACGGGCCTGCTCACGACCCACCCGGAAGGCACACGTCTGGGGAGGGAGGCAGGAGGGAGACAGGAGGGAGACATGAGGGAGACGGGAGGGAGACAAGTCATGGGAGGGAGACAGGAGGGAGACAGGAGGAAGATGGGAGGGAGATGGGAGGGAGACAGGAGGGAGACAGGAGGGAGACAGGTCATGGGAGGGAGACAGGAGGGAGACGGGAGGGAGACAGGAGGGAGACGGGAGGGAGACAGGTCATGGGAGGGAGACAGGAGGGAGACAGGTGGGAGACAGGAGGGAGACAGGAGGGAGACGGGAGGGAGACAGGTCATGGGAGGGAGACAGGAGGGAGACAGGAGGGAGACGGGAGGGAGACAGGAGGGAGACGGGAGGGAGACAGGTCATGGGAGGGAGACAGGAGGGAGACAGGTGGGAGACAGGAGGGAGACAGGAGGGAGACGGGAGGGAGACAGGTCATGGGAGGGAGACAGGAGGGAGACAGGAGGGAGACAGGAGGGAGACGGGAGGGAGACGGGAGGGAGACAGGAGGGAGACAGGAGGGAGACGGGAGGGAGACAGGAAGGAGACAGGTCATGTGAGGGAGACAGGAAGGAGACAGGTCATGTGAGGGAGACAGGAGGGAGACGGGAGGGAGACAGGTCATGTGAGGGAGACAGGAGGGAGACGGGAGGGAGACAGGAGGGAGACAGGAGGGAGACGGGAGGGAGACAGGAAGGAGACAGGTCATGGGAGGGAGACAGGAGGGAGACGGGAGGGAGACAGGTCATGTGAGGGAGACAGGAGGGAGACAGGAGGGAGACGGGAGGGAGACAGGAAGGAGACAGGTCATGTGAGGGAGACAGGAAGGAGACAGGTCATGTGAGGGAGACAGGAGGAAGATGGGAGGGAGATGGGAGGGAGACAGGTCATGTGAGGGAGACAGGAGGGAGACAGGTCATGTGAGGGAGACAGGAGGAAGATGGGAGCTGTCTCACCTTGAGACTACTATAGCTATAGATTCATGTTGTCACTCCAATGGTGATTTTCCAGCCATGTCTCTCTCTGTCACACACCACACACACACACACACACACACACACACACACACCACACACACACACACACACACACACACACACACAGTACAGTAACACATAAACTACCTAGCAAACCGGGAACATTCCCAGAACATTAGCTCAGATTCCCATTTAGTTCTAGGGTTTTATCTAACACTAGGATAATTAATTATTTTTATGTCTTGAATGAAATATCTTTGGAATGTTCTCCTAACGTTCACTAAAATATTATGCACAACATCTATAACAGCCACCACAGAACGTTCCCCAAACGTTCTCATTAGGTTCCCAGAGAATATCATAACACAACGTACCAGTAATGTTTTTCCCAGCAAACCAACATTGGTCCTGTTAAAGTTCCCAGAACATTCGTTCGGTTGTGGCAAACGTTCTTATAGAATAAAAAGCTGTTCAGTCGTTACCACAACATTTACAGCATGTACATCAGTAGCTGCTTAAAGCATAATATTGGAAATCTGCATTTGAGGACTGTATCGTAGGACTATTACAAGGAAAAGACTCACAGGACATTTAATACTGAACAACATCCTCACTGATAGAGGTCTAGACTTTCTCTGCCTCAATGACACTTGGCATCAGCCCAACGAGTATATATCTCCCAACCAATGTAGTCCATCTAGTTACACCTACCTGGACCTACCTAGACCTACCTGGACCTACCTAGACCTACCTGGACCTACCTAGACCTACCTGGACCTACCTAGACCTACCTGGACCTACCTAGACCTACCTGGACTGTCAACCAATGTACTCCATCTAGCTACACCTACGTGGACCTACCTGGACCTACCTGGACTGTTCTCACACATCCGGACGGGTTGGCAGATTGGCTGTAATCTGCAGTACTGACTGCACTGTGAAGTGTAGTCCAGTACCAGCTGTCTTATCTTGGCATGGCTTTCAAAAATCACTGGCTCTGCATCAGTACTGGCTGTACTGATTTATCGGCCTCCTAAACACTCGACTCTGACATTCTTGTTAAACTCCTGAGCACCTTCAGCCCTGCTATGCTAGTGTTTGGTGATTTCAACATACACGTCAACTCCACTGACTGCAGTCTCTCTACCGGCCTGGCTGATGTCCTGGACAACTTTGGACTCCAACAGAACGTTGACTTTGCCACCCACAAAAAACAAAAAAATTGCCAAACAATGTCCCTGGTCTGTACCACAGGCGTGGATCTCACCAAATGTGTCAGGGGCTGTCCGACCTTAAACTCATCCCCTTTTACTCTAGCTATTCCTCTAGCTACTCGGCCCAAGACATGCTCCTTTTAATTTAGGAGTCTGAAAACTAGAAATACAGCCCAGCTTACTGAATCCATCTCCAACCTGCCACTTCCAGACACTATCAGGGCTGCAGAGTCTCTGTCCTCCTTTAAAACACAGTTAAAGACTGATCTATTCTGAAAATCTTTAAAAGGACCTTTTGTTAATTCTGTTCTCCTGTCCTCCAGATCTGATGACACCTGGATGTACCTTTGATTGTTGTTTGTATTCTGTGTTTTGCATTTTTTATTATTATTATTTGTATTACATTTTTTTAAATATTCTTCAGCGCCTTGGGTGTGAGAAAAGCGCGTTACAAATTAAATTAATCATAATTTAATTCATAGGACATTTGAACAGCATTTATTCATACAAACACAACCGTACACTTTAAACGTTGACAATCTGCAAAATCTGTGGAGTTTGGAAGCTGCAATGTCTGGTATCCAAAGCCTGGTGTTTCATCCTCTGCAACACCAGGGAAGCTCTCTTATCGCCGTGGCAGTCCGGTCGCCGCGGCAGTACGGTCGCCGCGGCAGTACGGTCAATCAGGAATTCCATGGTTCCTTTTTAACCTTCTCAGACATAACTAACCCCCCTGGGAAATACTGGTAACTGGGTTATTCACCTTCCCTTCACCCATCCTCTTTATATGCTGTGTACTTCAGGGTCCGTATTTACAAGGTAAGTGCTGATCGAGTATCACTTTTGTTTTTCAGATCATGAAAAATAAGACAGAGGGCACCACGTCAAGCGTCTCAAAGTAGGAATGTTAATGGGGGTGTTTAAAAAAAAAAAAATTGTTCAACAGTTTTTACAGAATGTTACCTTTTCTAAATGCTGCATTTGTGACTCGATTTATAAATCTGGATGAAATAAAGACATCCTCTCAATTTCACCGTGAAAAAAAAACATGGTTATAAAGTACTGTATGTGGGATTGAACCAACAACCTTTGGCTCTGCAGCCAGATCATTAACCCTCTGCTCCACAAAAGGACTGCGGAAGTCTTGTGTTTTTTTTTTTTTTTCAGATGGTCAATCATGACACAATATTAAAAAAATAACAAAATATATTTCTGAGTTATTCAAATGTTCCCATCCTCTTCATGTGCTGTGTACTTGTACCACTGTATTTTGAAGATTTTGCTCTTTGCTGTGTTGCTTTTTGTTGTTGTTGACAATTTTAAGGTACTTCATTGCCACACAGAAATAATTTTATTTTGAGATAAAAATGGCTGTATTGGACTTTAAATCAATAAAGGATTATTGCGTTGAACCTGAATTTATTTTGGTATATGTAAACCCAGCAAAAAAAGAAACGTCTCTTTTTCAGGACCCTGTCTTTCAAAGATAATTCGTAAAAATCCAAATAACTTCACAGATCTTCATTGTAAAGGGTTTATACACTGTTTCCCCATATTTGTTCAATGAACCATAAACAATTAATGAACATGCACCTGTGGAACGGTCGTTAAGACACTAACAGCTTACAGATGGTAGGCAATTAAGGTCATAGTTATGAAGACTTGGGACACTGAAGAGGCCTTTCTACTGACTCTGAAAAACCCCAAAAGAAAGATGCCCAGGGTCCCTGCTCATCTTCGTGAACGTGCCTTAGGCATGCTGCAAGGAGGCATGAGGACTGCAGATGTGGTCAGGGCAATAAATTGCAATGTCCGGAATGTGAGATGCCTAAGACAGCGCTACAGGGAGACAGGACGGACAGCTAATTGTCCTCGCAGTGGCAGACCACGTGTAACAACACCTGCACAGGATCGGTACATCTGCCCATCACACCTGCGGGACAGATACAGGATGGAAAAAACAACTGCCCGAGTTACACCAGGAACGCACAATCCCTCCATCAGTGCTCAGACTGTCCGCAATAGGCTGAGAGAGGCTGAACTGAGGGCTTGTAGGCCTGTTGTAAGGCAGGTCCTCACCAGACATCACCGGCGACAACTTCACCTATGGGCACAAACCCACCGTCGCTGGACCAGACAGGACTGGCAGAAAGTGCTCTTCACTGACGAGTCCCGGTTTTGTCTCACAAGGGGTGATGGTCGGATTTGTGTTTATCGTCTAAGGAATGAGCGTTACACCGAGGCCTATACTCTGGAGCGGGAACGATTTGGAGGTGGAGGGTCCGTCATGGTCTGGGGCGGTGTGTCACAGCATCATCGGACTGAGCTTGTCATTGCAGGCAATCTCAACGCTGTGCGTTACAGGGAAGACATCCTCCTCCCTCATGTGGTACCCTTCCTGCAGGCTCATCCTGACTTGACCCTCCACCATGACAATGCCACCAGCCATACTGCTCGTTCTGTGCGTGATTTCCTGCAAGACAGGAATGTCAGTGTTCTGCCATGGCCAGCGAAGAGCCCGGATCTCAATCCCATTGAGCACGTCTGGGACCTGTTGGATCGGAAGGTGTGGACTAGGGCCATTCCCCTCAGAAATGTCCGTGGAGCGTGCCTTGGTGGAAGAGTGGGGTAACATCTCACAGCAAGAACTGGCAAATCTGGTGCAGTCCATGAGGAGATGCACTGCTGTACTTAATGCAGCAGGTGGCCACACCAGATACTGACTGTTACTTTTGATTTTGACCCCCCCTTTGTTCAGGTACACATTATTACATTTCTGTTAGTCACATGTCTGTGGAACTTGTTCAGTTTATGTCTCAGTTGTTGAATCTTATGTTCATACAAATATTTACACATGTTAAGTTTGCTGAAAATAAACTCAGTTGACAGTGGAGAGGACATTTCTTTTTTTGCTGAGTTTATTATGTATTATAGTGTTTCAGAACGGGTGTTGCTGCATTCATGTGTGTTTTGATTGAAATTGAGAAAAAGTCAAATTGTTTTCTCATTCAGTTTGAATGTTCTGAGTCTGTATTTATGAAGCATATGAACACTCAACAACAACAAATTATTTACAGTCTCTATCCAACTAAAATCACATTTCATAAGACTTTCAACATGTGATAAAGAAAGACAATTCTAAAATATCAAATCCAATTTATTTATAAAGCCCTTCTTACATCAGCTGATATGTCAAAGTGCTGTACAAAAACCCAGCCTAAAACCCCAAACAGCAAGTAATGCAGGTGTAGAAGCACGGTGGCTAGGAAAAACTCCCTAGGAAGGCCAGAACCTAGGAAGAAACCTAGAGAGGAACCAGGCTATGAGGGATGGCTAGGAAAAACTCCCTAGAAAGGCCAAAACCTAGGAAGAAACCTAGAGAGGAACCAGGCTATGAGGGGTGTACACAGCATATGAAGGAACATTGTCAATAACTTGTGTTCAGTGCCCTGATTGGCCCTATTAGACTGATAAACCCTCTCAACACTACAGATATCCCCTGATATCTTATCTAATCTATCTATCTATCTCTCTATCTCGTCTCGATATCTCTGCTAATGCAGAGGGTTGCTGAGCTGAGGAGCGCAGATTCAATCCCACATATTCTTTAAACAATGTTTCTTAATTGTATTTATTTTTTAACGGTGAAATTGAGGTTCAGATATAATCTACTAAAAGAGGGGATGTCTTTATTTCATCCAGATTTTTTAAATCCAGTCAGAAATCCAGAATTTACAAAACATTTTTTTTTTTTAAAGGTTAAAAAACGTAAAAAAGGTTAAAAAGGAACCATGGAATTCCTGATGGACCGTACTGCCACGGCGACCGTACTGCCACGGCGACCGTACTGCCACGGCGACCGTACTGCTGTACTGAAACACCAGGCTTTGGTTACCAAACATTGCAGGTTCCAAACCAGTTTGTCAACACATAAGTGTAAAATATTGTTGTATGTATGATTAAATACTGCTCCAAACGTCCTATGAGTTAAATAATATGCAGATTGTTAACATATATGGTTGTGTCAGTATGATTAAATGCTATTCAAATGTCCTATGAATTAAATTAAAAATGCTCTTTATCTATATTCCCTAGTTGTGATCCTACAGTCCTGAAATATGAATTGCCATTAAATCTGAAGAGAAACATAATGGGTCTGTATTCCATTCTGCTTTAAGGAGATACATATTTGTATGCTGAGAATGTTGTGGTAATATTAGGTCAAACTTAAATATAACATTTTCCAAATGATCTTGAAATGTTCTGAGGCCCTCCAACGACAACATTAATAGAATATTATGTTACATTTAAAATAAATATGCTATGAACATAATAAAAACTGAGTTATTTGGAAATTGTGGAACATTGTGGAAATGTTCTGTGCAATTTCTGTGAATATTTCAAAAAATGTTTTTTGCAACATCCCAGACAACTTCCATAACTTAATTAAATGTTCTGGGAACGTTTAAATAACTTAGACCAGGTGTTATGCCAACATTCTTACAACATTATAGGAATGTGCTGTGCAACCTAACTTTTAAACATTGTATGAATGTCAACACAACTGAGCATTGTGTTTTGGGAACATTGTAATGTAGCCACACCCTAATTAAATATTCTGGGAACCTTTAAAGAACTCAGAAAGGATGTTCTGTCAACATTATTGCAACATCAAAAGCTTATTTTTTTTTTGCAACCTGATACGAACATTATCTGATTGTTAGCACAACTGGACAGTTTTAGTGTTTTGGAAACCTATCCCTTGTCATATCCCCACAATTTTCTCACAACCTACAGAAACATTCTGTGAACCTTTTAAAGAACAGACGAAACACGTTTTGGGAACGTTCTTGTAACGTCAGCATGAATGGATCGTTTTTTTGTCGCGACCTAACGAATGTTCCGGGAACATTCACAGAACCAATTTTGGTTTGCTGGGTATATTCTTCCCCATGTATCAGATAGCCTAGCAGTTAAGAGCGTCGGGACAGTAACCTTAAAAAGGTCGCTGGTTTGAATCCCCGAGCCGACTAGGTGAAAAATCTGCTGCTGTACCCTTTAGCAAGGCACCTAACCCGGGTCGCTGTCAATAATGTCTGATCCCTGGCCGTGACCTCACTCTCCAAAAGTGTCTCAGGGGATGTTGGGATATGTAATAAAAAAATAAAAACACATTTCCATTTCATACCTCACACTTCTACAGGTTATTACCCACTTGTACATGTAGTGAAACAGGACAAACATAACCACCCCCTGTATGACATTGAACAGACTGTTTGCAGCGTGAGCTCCTAGAGCTGGCCAGAATGTCTTTCTTATTGTTCAGCCTTTGGAATGTTTTCACAGGAAACAACAGCTTGAAAATCATAACAAAGAAACGAACAAAGAAGGAGGATTAATTGACAAAACAGGGTTCTGAATGAAATTCCCACCACATGGGAAAGAAAGTTGCTCAACGTGAGAATCTACAGTGTCTACAGACTACAGAGGCTACAGTCTACAGAGACTATAGAGACTATAGAGACTAGAGAGACTACAGAGTCTACAGAGACTACAGAGACTACAGAGACTACAGAGTCTACAGAGTCTACAGAGACTACAGAGTCTACAGAGACTACAGAGACTACAGACTCTACAGAGACTACAGACTCTACGGAGACTACAGAGACTACAGACTCTACGGAGACTACAGAGACTACAGACTCTACGGAGACTACAGAGACTAGAGTCTATAGAGACTTCGGAGACTACAGAGACTACAGCGCCTATAGAAACTACAGAGACTAGTCTACAGAGACTACAGAGACTACAGAGACTGCAGAGACTACAGAGACTATAGTCTATAGAGACTGCAGAGACTACAGAGACTATAGAGACTACAGAGACTATAGAGACTACAGAGTCTACAGTCTACAGAGACTACAGAGACTACAGACTCTACGGAGACTACAGAGACTAGAGTCTATAGAGACTTCGGAGACTACAGAGACTACAGCGCCTATAGAAACTACAGAGACTAGTCTACAGAGACTACAGAGACTACAGAGACTGCAGAGACTACAGAGACTATAGTCTATAGAGACTGCAGAGACTACAGAGACTATAGAGACTACAGAGACTATAGAGACTACAGAGTCTACAGTCTACAGAGACTACAGAGACTACAGAGACTACAGAGTCTATAGAGACTAAAGAGTCTACAAAGACTATAGAGACTACAGAGTCTACAGAGACTACAGAGACTACATAGTCTACAGAGACTACAGAGACTATAGAGACTATAGAGACTACAGAGACTACAGAGACTATAGAGACTACAGAGACTACAGAGACTACAGAGTCTACAGAGTCTACAGAGACTACAGAGACTACAGAGTCTACAGAGACTACAGAGAGGGATAACAACCGGAATGTCGTTTTTTTTCTGTCCTTCTTCCTGTTTTCCCCAGTCAACCCAAAGGATGTAGTCTGCCCTTCTGACAGCTCATCTCCACTATTCTCCCTGATTATCTAGTGGCTGATAGCAGGGACGTAACTTTGGTTTTAGAGGTGGAGGGGGGGGGGACGACATCATTTAATATTTCTTTATTTATCCAGTCGTATAAACATTTCAAACAGCCTCATTTTGTATCACAATTCAATGAGGAAGACTGTGTGGGGGGGGGGGACGGAGACAAAAATGCAAGTTACGCCCCTGGCTGATAGGGTCCTCTAGAGTGAATGGGATACAGGGTTCTCCCCTTCTTACCTCCTGTTCTTTGCGTAGCCGAGCATCTTTCTGCTCCAAGTCTTCACTGGCTCTGCGTAGGCTCTCCGTCAGGCTCCGGTTGGCTGAGCTAGCCTGTTCCAGCTGTTCTCTGAGCAAGGCGTTTACCTGACTGAGACCGGCACACCTGGGGTAACACAGGAACACATGACCTCTACGTCTACGTTCAAAAATGAAACCCTATTCCGTAAAAATAGTGCACTACATTTGACCAAGGCCCCTGTACGGTTCCGATCTTAAAACCTGTTAGGGATAGGGGGCAGTATTTACACGGCCGGATAAAAAATGTACCCGATTTAATCTGGTTATTACTACTGCCCAGAAACTAGAATATGCATATAATTATTGGCTTTGGATAGAAAACACCCTAAAGTTTCTAAAACTGTTTGAATGGTGTCTGTGAGTATAACAGAACTCATATGGCAGGCAAAAACCTGAGAAGATTCCTTACAGGAAGTGGCCTGTCTGACAATTTCTTGGGCTTCTTGACTCTCTTTATTGAAAACTGAGGATCTTTGCTGTAACGTGACACTTCCTACGGCTCCCATAGGCTCTCAGAACCCGGGAAAAAGCTGAATGATGTCTTTGCAGCCCCTGGCTGAAAAACATTAGCGCATTTGGATGGTGGTCGATCAGAGTACAATGAGACTGAGGCGCGTGCACGAGGCGACCCCATGTTTTTATTTTCTCTGTCTTTGAACTAAAACAACGACTCCCGGTCGGAATATTATCGCTTTTTTACGAGAAAAATGGCATAAAAATTGATTTTAAACAGCGGTTGACATGCTTCGAAGTACGGTAATGGAATATTTAGAATTTTTTGGTCACGAAACGCGTCGGGCGCGTCACCCTTCTTTACCCTTTCGGATAGTGTCTTGAACGCACAAACAAAACGCCGCTATTAGGATATAACTATGGATTATTTTGAACCAAACCAACATTTGTTATTGAAGTAGAAGTCCTGGGAGTGCATTCTGACAAAGAACAGCAAAGGTAATCAAACTTTTCTAATAGTAAATCGGAGTTTGGTGAGTACCACACTTGGTGGGTGTCAAAATAGCTAGCCTGTGATGGCCGGGCTATCTACTCAGAATATTGCAAAATGTGCTTTCACCGAAAAGCTATTTTAAAATCGGACATAGCGAGTGCATAAAGGAGTTCTGTATCTATAATTCTTAAAATAATTGTTATGTTTTTTGTGAACGTTTATCGTGAGTAATTTAGTAAATTCACCGGAAGTGTTCGGTGGGAATGCTAGTCACATGCTAGTCACATGCTAAAGTAAAAAGCTGGTTTTTGATATAAATATGAACTTGATTGAACAAAACATGCATGTATTGTATAACATAATGTCCTAGGGTTGTCATCTGATGAAGATCATCAAAGGTTAGTGCTGCATTTAGCTGTGGTTTGGGTTTATGTGACATTATATGCTAGCTTGAAAAATGGGTGTCTGATTATTTCTGGCTGGGTACTCTGCTGACATAATCTAATGTTTTGCTTTCGTTGTAAAGCCTTTTTGAAATCGGACAGTGTGGTTAGATTAACGAGAGTCTTGTCTTTAAAATGGTGTAAAATAGTCATATGTTTGAGAAATTGAAGTAATAGCATTTCTAAGGTATTTGAATAACGCGCCACGGGATTTCACTGGCTGTTGAGTAGGATAATTACTGCACTATGTAGGGTGTCAATTGGGACGCAGTACTTGTTAATACATGGCATGAAAAAGATGACCGGCAATCACAAATGCTTGATGTCCGAAAACACGCCCATTATGACTGATGATAATAAAGTTAAGTTCTATTTTATTTGCGAGTTCTGGACCTCTTTTCTATGACATCATATCGCTCCTGCTACAGCGGCCAAAGACTTATTTACAGAACTTAGTTAAGAGTTTAACATGTCTTTCTTATTACATGGTAGTGAGAGCCAAGTTGTTGCTGTCACCTGTCAAACAGCCACTAACAACCTCTTTCTCCCTCCTCTTTCTCCCTCCTCTTTCTCCCTCCTCTTTCTCCCTCCCTGATTCCCTCCCTTCTAAAACCCTGTCCCCCCCCCCCCCCCCCCCACCCGTACTCCATCGACAGCCAAGTTGGCAGCATCACTTCTCAACCAACCACTAACAGCTGCAAACCTGACTCCCCTAATCTTCCCACAACTTCTCCTTCTCCTCCTCGTTCTCGTTCCCCTCCCTCCCTCCCTCCCTCCCTCCCAAAACCTTGCTGTCCCCCACCCAAACTCCATCAATCGCGTGGCCACTATATCACTCCTACATTTACAAGCTTATAAACCCTTTTCTGTGATCCACCCTTGCCAGCCACACTTACACAGCAGAACACGTGTGACACTTTAATAAAGTCCATGACAACTCCGGTCCTAATTCCTAGCAGATTGAGCTCTCTCGTAGAGTCATTTACAGAAATGTTTACATCATTCTCACGCTGTGTCGTAGCGAAGCCGGCCAACTATCTATGTTTCCTCCATGTTTTTAAGCTATCTAAGGGGAGTGGAGCGGTTAGCACTGTGCAGCGAGCCAAACCAAGGCGAAGGGCCACGGAGAGGCTTGGCTACTCACTCTACAGTAGGCCTCATGGCGAAGCTCTGCACAGAGGCTTTAAAACTAACTACCATAGCCCTCATGGTGGAGCTCCATGGAGAGGCTTGACTACTCACTGTATAGTAAGCCTCACGGTGGAGCTCCATGGAGAGGCTTGGCTACTCACTGTATAGTAGGCCTCACAGTGGAGCTCCATGGAGAGGCTTGGCTACCCACTGTATAGTAGACCTCACGGTGGAGCTCCATGGAGAGGCTTGACTACTCACTGTATAGTAGGCCTCACGGTGGAGCTCCATGGAGAGGCTTGGCTACTCACTGTATAGTAGGCCTCACGGTGGAGCTCCATGGAGAGGCTTGGCTACCTACTGTATAGTAGGCCTCACGGTGGAGCTCCATGGAGAGGCTTGGCTACCTACTGTATAGTAGGCCTCACGGTGGAGCTCCATGGAGAGGCTTGGCTACCTACTGTATAGTAGGCCTCACGGTGGAGCTCCATGGAGAGGCTTGGCTACCTACTGTATAGTAGGACTCACGGTGGAGCTCCATGGAGAGGCTTGGAAAAGAACTCAAAGTAGGTCTCACGTGAGCAGCTCAGTGTACAGGCTTGGTAACTAACACCACAGTAGGCCTCAAGCAGAGCTTTACAATAAGCCTCACGTTGGAGCTCTATGCAGAGCAGAGGAGGCTGGTGAGAGGAGCTATAGGAGGACGGGCTCATTGTAATGGCTGGAATGGAATACATGGAACGATATCAAACACATCAAACATAATGGAAACCACATGTTTGACTCCATTCCGTCAAATCCATTCCAGTCATTACAATGAGCCCGTCCTCCTATAGCTCTTCCCATCAGCCTCCTCTGGAGCAGAGAATGGTTCACTCTACAAACAGAGGCTTTGGTTACTTACTCTACATTAGGCCTCGCTAGAAAGTTCCACGCAGATGTGCTTCAGAACTTCTACATTAGGCCTCACGGCGGAGCTCCGTGCTGAGGCTGCTATAAAAGCGTTGGGGCCTTGGCAAGCGGGCTGCCAAGCGTCTGTCGTAACAATTTCAATTAGAGCTGGTTGGCTCTATAAATCTTGTTTGTTTAAAGGCTGGTGTCAGGTGCCTGGGGTTGTTGGGCCCGGTCTCCCCGCTCAGTGTGAGACACCGTTAATAAAGTACTCTGAACGACTGAGCCAACAGGACCGAGCTAATTAACTTTGACAAATTGGATGCCGAAAAGCATCTACCGTATCAAGGCCAGGCTACGCTTCACACTCCCTACTAGGCCAGCTTCCCTCCTCTTCTTCCCAGCCTGGGCACGGGGAAAACAGTCAGTCTTCCTCTCTGCTCCCTCTAAACCATTTCTCAGAAACACTTCTGAGCTGCTTTGGTGTTTTTTTAAACGATGAAAAGAAAGAGAGAGAAACGGGAGCAGAGTTCAAAGGGGATTACTGTACTCATTTCCATAAACGTTTTGCTCTGCAGAACCTTCCTCTACTGCTCTGTGGAACCTTCCTCTACTGCTCTGTGGAACCTTCCTCTACTGCTCTGTAGAACCTTCCTCTACTGCTCTGTAGAACCTTCCTCTACTGCTCTGTAGAACCTTCCTCTACTGCTCTGTAGAACCTTCCTCTACTGCTCTGTAGAACCTTCCTCTACTGCTCTGCTCTACCTCCCTCTACTGCTCTACCTCCCTCTACTGCTCTGTAGAACCTCCCTCTACTGCTCTGTAGAACCTCCCTCTACTGCTCTGTAGAACCTCCCTCTACTGCTCTGTAGAACCTCCCTCTACTGCTCTGTAGAACCTCCCTCTACTGCTCTGTAGAACCTACCTCTACTGCTCAGTAGATACTGTGAACCACCAGATCCTCCTCTCCAACCTCTCCGAGTTGGGCATCTCCGGCGCGGCCCACGCTTGGATTGCGTCCTACCTGACAGGTCGCTCCTTCCAGGTGGCGTGGCGAGAATCTGTCTCCGCACCACGTGCTCTCACCACTGGTGTCCCCCAGGGCTCTGTTCTAGGCCCTCTCCTATTCTCTCTATACACCAAGTCACTTGGCTCTGTCATATCCTCACATGGTCTCTCCTATCATTGCTATGCAGACGACACACAATTAATCTTCTCCTTTCCCCCTTCTGATAACCAGGTGGCGAATCGCATCTCTGCATGTCTGGCAGACATATCAGTGTGGATGACGGATCATCACCTCAAGCTGAACCTCGGCAAGACGGAGCTGCTTTTCCTCCCGGGGAAGGACTGCCCGTTCCATGATCTCGCCATCACGGTTGACAACTCCATTGTGTCCTCCTCCCAGAGTGCTAAGAACCTTGGCGTGACCCTGGACAACACCCTGTCGTTCTCCACTAACATCAAGGCGGTGACCCGATCCTGTAGGTTCATGCTCTACAACATTCGCAGAGTACGACCCTGCCTCACACGGGAAGCGGCGCAGGTCCTAATCCAGGCACTTGTCATCTCCCGTCTGGATTACTGCAACTCGCTGTTGGCTGGGCTCCCTGCCTGTGCCATTAAACCCCTACAACTCATCCAGAACGCCGCAGCCCGTCTGGTGTTCAACCTTCCCAAGTTCTCTCACGTCACCCCACTCCTCCGCTCTATCCACTGGCTTCCAGTTGAAGCTCGCATCCGCTACAAGACCATGGTGCTTGCCTACGGAGCCGTGAGGGGAACGGCACCTCCGTACCTTCAGGCTCTGATCAGTCCCTACACCCAAACGAGGGCACTGCGCTCATCCACCGCTGGCCTGCTGGCCCCCCTACCTCTGAGGAAGCACAGTTCCCGCTCAGCCCAGTCAAAACTGTTCGCTGCTCTGGCACCCCTATGGTGGAACAAGCTCCCTCACGACGCCAGGACAGCGGAGTCAATCACCACCTTCCGGAGACACCTGAAACCCCACCTCTTTAAGGAATACCTAGGATAGGATAAAGTAATCCTTCTACCCCCCCCCTTAAAAGATTTAGATGCACTATTGTAAAGTGGTTGTTCCACTGGATATCATAAGGTGAATGCACCAATTTGTAAGTCGCTCTGGATAAGAGCGTCTGCTAAATGACTTAAATGTAAATGTAGAACCTTCCTCTACTGCTCTGTAGAACCTCCCTCTACTGCTTTACCTTCCTCTACTGCTCTGTAGAACCTTCCTCTACTGCTCTGTAGAACCTTCCTCTACTGCTCTGTAGAACCTCCCTCTACTGCTCTGCTCTACCTACCTCTACTGCTCTGTAGAACCTTCCTCTACTGCTCTGCTCTACCTACCTCTACTGCTCTGTAGAACCTTCCTCTACCGCTCTGTAGAACCGCCCTCTACTGCTTTACCTTCCTCTACTGCTCTGTAGAACCTTCCTCTACTGCTCTGTAGAACCTGCCTCTACTGCTCTGTAGAACCTTCCTCTACTGCTCTGTAGAACCTTCCTCTACTGCTCTGTAGAACCTTCCTCTACTGCTCTGCTCTACCTACCTCTACTGCTCTGTAGAACCTTCCTCTACCGCTCTGTAGAACCTCCCTCTACTGCTCTACCTTCCTCTACTGCTCTGTAGAACCTTCCTCTACTGCTCTACCTTCCTCTACTGCTCTGCAGAACCTTTCTCTACTGCTCTGTAGAATCTTCCTCTACTGCTCTGTAGAACCTTCCTCTGCTGCTCTACCTTCCTCTACTGCTCAGTAGAACCATCCTCTACTGCTCTGTAGAACCTTCCTCTACTGCTCTACCTTCCTCTACTGCTCTGTAGAACCTTCCTCTACTGCTCTGTAGAACCTTCCTCTACTGCTCTGTAGAACCTTCCTCTACTACTCTACTTTCCTCTACCGCTCTGTAGAACCTTCCTCTACTGCTCTACCTACCTCTACTGCTCTGTAGAACCATCCTCTACTACTCTGTAGAACCTCCCTCTACTTCTCTGTAGAACCTTCCTCTACCGCTCTGTAAAACCTTCCTCTACCGCTCTGTAGAACCTTCCTCTACCGCTCTGTAGAACCTGCCTCTACTGCTCTGTGGAACCTCCCTCTACTGCTCTGTAGAACCTCCCTCTACTGCTCTGTAGAACCTCCCTCTACTGCTCTGTAGAACCTGCCTCTACTGCTCTGTGGAACCTTCCTCTACTGCTCTGCTCTACCTACCTCTACTGCTCTGTAGTGCCTCCCTCTACTGCTCTGTAGAACCTTCCTCTAATGCTCTGTAGAACCTTCCTCTACTGCTCTGTAGAACTTCCCTCTACTGCTCTGTAGAACCTACCTCTACTGCTCTGTAGAACCTACCTCTACTGCTCTGTAGTGCCTCCCTCTACTGCTCTGTAGAACCTTCCTCTAATGCTCTGTAGAACCTTCCTCTACTGCTCTGTAGAACCTTCCTCTACTGCTCTGTAGAACCTACCTCTACTGCTCTGTAGAACCTTCCTCTACTGCTCTGTAGAACCTTCCTCTACTGCTCTGTAGAACCTCCCTCTAATGCTCTGTAGAACATTATTTTACTGCTCTGTGGAACCTACCTCTACTGCTCTGTAGAACCTGCCTCTCCTGCTCTGTGGAACCTTCCTCTACTGCTTTGCTCTACCTACCTCTACTGCTCTGTAGAACCTCCCTCTAATGCTCTGTAAAACCTTCTTCTACTGCTCTGTGGAACCTCCCTCTACGGCTCTGTAGAACCTTCCTCTACTGCTCTGTGGAACCTACCTCTACTGCTCTGTAGAACCTTCCTCTACTGCTCTGTAGAACCTGCCTCTACTGCTCTGTGGAACCTTCCTCTACTGCTCTGTGGAACCTCCCTCTACTGCTCTGTAGAACCTACCTCTACTGTTCTGTGGAACCTCCCACTACTGCTCTGCAGAACCTACCTCTACTGCTCTGCAGAACCTCCCTCTACTGCTCTGTAGAACCTCCCTCTACTGCTCTGCGGAACCTCCCTCTACTGCTCTGTGGAACCTCCCTCTACTGCTCTGTGGAACCTCCCACTACTGCTCTGCAGAACCTCCCTCTACTGCTCTGCAGAACCTACCTCTACTGCTCTGCAGAACCTCCCTCTACTGCTCTGTGGAACCTCCCTCTACTGCTCTGCGGAACCTCCCTCTACTGCTCTGTGGAACCTCCCTCTACTGCTCTGCAGAACCTCCCTCTACTGCTCTGCAGAACCTCCCTCTACTGCTCTGCAGAACCTCCCTCTACTGCTCTAGAACCTCCCTCTACTGCTCTAGAACCTCCTTCTACTGCTCTGTAGAACCTACCTCTTCTGTTCTTCCTCCAACATGGCCAGTTTGCTCTGGATGGTCCTGCTGTTGTCCTGAAGCTGTGTTTCCGTACGGTGCAGACGGTGGGTTGACGAGTCCAGTTGGGCCTGTAGCTGAACACAACACAGCCATCAGCCCGTTTTGCAGATATTTACTGTACGTATAGTGTAGTGAGTACGGTGGCCCTAAGGGACAAAAGTAGCTTCTAAAATGGAGTTTCCTTCAGACTTACTGAGAGTTGTAGTCTCTCTGACTCTGAGGTCTTCTCCAACAGCTGCTCTTCCAGTTCACCACATCTCTTCTTGTACTGAAGCGTCTGGTACAAGATATACAGTACATTCAGAAAGTATTCAGACCATTGACTTTTCCACATTTTCTTACGTTACAGCCTTATTCTAAAATGGATACAATTGTTTCCCCCCCCCCTCATCAATCTACACACAATACCCCATAATGACAAATCAAAAACAGTTTTTTTTTTAAATGTTTGAAAATGTAAAAAAAATAAAAATAATGAAATATCATATTTACATAAGTATTCAGACCCTTTACTCAGTACTTTGTTGAAGCACCTTTGCCAGCTATTAACCTCTTACATCTAGACGTTCCGCTAGCGAAACACCGCTCCAATATCCAATGATGGGCGTGGCGCGAAATACAAACTCCTCGAAAATCCGAAAACTTCAATTTTTCAAACATATGACTATTTTACACCATTTTAAAGACAAGACTCTCCTTTATCTAACCACACTGTCCGATTTCAAAAAGGCTTTACAACGAAAGCAAAACATTACATTATGTCAGGAGAGTACCCAGCCAGAAATAATCAGACACCCATTTTTCAAGCTAGCATATAATGTCACAAAAAACAAAACAACAGCTAAATGCAGCACTAACCTTTGATGATCTTCATCAGATGACACTCCTAGGACATTATGTTATACAATACATGCATGTTTTGTTCAATCAAGTTCATATTTATATCAAAAACCAGCTTTTTACATTAGCATGTGACGTTCAGAACTAGCATTCCCACCGAACACTTCCGGTGAATTTACTAAATTACTCACGATAAACGTTCACAAAAAACATAACAATTATTTTAAGAATTATAGATACAGAACTCCTTTATGCAATCGCGGTGTCCGATTTTAAAATAGCTTTTCGGTGAAAGCACATTTTGCAATATTCTGAGTAGATAGCCTGGCCATCACAGGCTAGCTATTTTGACACCCACCAAGTTTGGTACTCACCAAACTCAGATTTACTATAAGAAAAATTGGATTACCTTTGCTGTTCTTCGTCAGAATGCACTCCCAGGACTTCTACTTCAACAACAAATGTTGGTTTGGTTCCAAATAATCCATAGTTATATCCAAATAGCGGCGTTTTGTTCGTGCGTTCAAGACACTATCCGAAGGGTAACGAAGGGTGACGCGCGGACGAGTATCGTGACAAAAACATTCTAAATATTCCATTACCGTACTTTGAAGCATGTCAAACGCTGTTTAAAATAAATTTTTATGCGATTTTTCTTGTAAAATAGCGATAATATTCTGACCGGGAGTCGTTGTTTTCGTTCAAAGACTGAAAATGCTAAATGGACTCTTCACGTGCATGCGCACGCCCGTCTCATTGTTCTCAGATCGACCACTATCCAAATGCGCTACTGTTTTTCAGGCAGGGGCTGCAAAGTCATCATTCAACGTTCTGGCGCCTTCTGAGAGCCTATGGGAGCCTTAGAAAGTGTCACGTTACAGCAGAGATCTTCTGTTTTGGATAGAGATGACAAAGAAGGCCAAGAAATGGTCAGACAGGGTACTTCCTGTACAGAATCTTCTCAGGTTTTGGCCTGCCATTTGAGTTCTGTTTTACTCACAGAAACCATTCAAACCGTTTTAGAAACTTTGGAGTGTTTTCTATCCAAAGCTACTAATTATATGCATATTCTAGTTTCTGGGCAGGAGTAATAACCAGATTAAATCGGTACGTTTTTTATCCGGCCGTGAAAATACTGCCCCCTATCCATAACAAGTTAAAGTCTCTAGTCTTCTTGGGTATGATGCTACAAGCTTGGCACACCTGTATTTGGGGAGTTTTTCCCATTCTTCTCTGCAGATCCTCTCAAGCTCTGTCAGGTTGGATGGGGAGCATTGTTGAGCAGCTATTTTCAGGTCTCTCCAGAGATGTTAGATCGGGATCAATTCCAGGCTCTGGCTGGGCCACTCAAGGACATTCAGAGACTTGTCCCGAAGCCCCTCCTGTGTTGTCTTGGCTGTGCGCTTAGGGTCGTTGTCCTGTTGGAAGGTGAATCTTCACCCCAGTCTGAGGTCCTGAGTGCTCTGGAATAGGTTTTCATCAAGGATCTCTCTGTACTTTGCTCCGTTCATCTTTCCCTCGATCCTGACTAGTCTCCCAGTCCCTTTCGCTGAAAAACATCCCCACAGCATGATGCTGCCACCACCATGCTTCACCGTAGGGATGGTGACCGGTTTCCTCCAGATGTGACGCTTGGCATTAAGGCTAAAGAGTTCAATCTTGGTTTCATCAGACCAGAGAATCTTGTTTCTCATTGTCTGAAAGTCTTTAGGTGCCTTTTGGCAAACTCCAAGCGGGCTGTCATGTGCCTTTTACTGAGGAGTGGCTTCCGTCTGGCCACTCTACCATAAAGGCCTGATTGGTTGGTGGAGTGCTGCAGAGATGGCTGTTCTTCTGGAAGGTTCTCCCATCTCCATAGAGGAACTCTGGAGCTCTGTCAGAGTGACCATTGGGTTCTTGGTCACCTCCCTGAGGTGGCCCTTCTCCCCTGATTGCTCAGTTTGGCCGGGCGGCCAGCTCTAGGAGTCTTGGTGATTCCAAACTTCTTCCATTTAAGAATGATGGAGGCCACTGTGTTCTTGGGGACCTTCAATGCTGCAGAAATGTTTTGGTACCCTTCCCCAGATCTGTGCCTCGTCACAATCCTGTCTTGGAGCTCTACAGACAATTCCTTCGAACTCATGGCTTGGTTTTTGCTCTGACATACACTGTCAACTGTGGGACCTTATATAGACAGGTGTGTGCCTTTCCATATCATGTCCAATCAATTGAATTTACCACAGGTGGACTCCAATCAAGTTGTAGAAACATCTCAAGGATGATCAATGGAAACAGGATGCACCTGAGCTCAATTTCAAGTCTCATAGCAAAGGGTCTGAATACTTATGTAAATAAGGTATTTCTGTTTTTTATTTGTAAAAATTCTAAAAACTACAGGTCAACAATACTTCCTGGATCCTACAGGACAAAACAATACTCCCTGGATCCTGCAGGTCAACAATACTCCCTGGATCCTCTGAGACAGAACAATACTCCCTGGATCCTACAGGACAGAACAATACTCCCTGGATCCTGCAGGTCAACAATACTCCCTGGAACAAACATGACAGAACAATACTCCCTGGATCCTGCAGGACAGAACAATACTCCCTGGATCCTACAGGACAGAACAATACTCCCTAGATCAAACACAACAGAACAATACTCCCTGTACAAGTCAAGTCCAGGGCAGGGACAGTAGTAGTCTCACAGTGTCCTCTCTTCAATATCTTGACCCCCCCCCCTCCTCCCTTCAGTACCTTGGTCTGCATTTTCTGCACCAGCTGAGCCTGTCTGTGTTGTCCCTCATGATAGGCCTGTAGTTTGAGCCTGTAGGATCTCTCGCTCTGCAGCCGCAGGTGCTCTGCAGACACACTCTCTTGGTCCGAGTCCCCCGCTGCAGACTGCCGAGCCAGCATCTGTTCAAGCTGTACATACACACACACACCCACACACACACAAAGGGAGGTTAACCTTTGACCCTTATAACAAGCTCTAACACATGACTGGGCATAATCATAATGATGACACACCACTGAAATTAAACCACTGGGTTATATAATGGATTACTGCCATTAAACCACTGGGTTATAAACCACTGGGTTATATAATGGATCACTGCCATTATCTCTGGGTTATATAATGGCTCACTGCCATTAAACCACTGGGTTATAAACCACTGGGTTATATAACGGATCACTGCCATTAAACCACTGGGTTATATAATGGATCACTGCCATTAAACCACTGGGTTATATAATGGATCACTGCCATTAAACCACTGGGTTATATAACATATCACTGCCATTAAACCACTGGGTTATAAACCACTGGGTTATAAACCACTGGGTTATATAATGGATCACTGCCATTAAACCACTGGGTTATATAACGGATCACTGCCATTAAACCACTGGGTTATATAACGAATCACTGCCATTAAACCACTGGGTTATATAACAGATCACTGCCATTAAACCACTGGGTTATAAACCACTGGGTTATAAACCACTGGGTTATATAATGGATCACTGCCATTAAACCACTGGGTTATAAACCACTGGGTTATATAATGGATCACTGCCATTAAACCACTGGGTTATAAACCACTGGGTTATATAACGGATCACTGCCATTAAACCACTGGGTTATAAACCACTGGGTTATATAACGGATCACTGCCATTAAACCACTGGGTTATATAACGGATCACTGCCATTAAACCACTGGGTTATAAACCACTGGGTTATATAATGGATCACTGCCATTAAACCACTGGGTTATATAACGGATCACTGCCATTAAACCACTGGGTTATATAACGGATCACTGCCATTAAACCACTGGGTTATATAACGGATCACTGCCATTAAACCACTGGGTTATATAACGGATCACTGCCATTAAACTACTGGGTTATATAACGGATCACTGCCATTACACCACTGGGTTATATAACGGATCACTGCCATTAAACCACTGGGTTATATAACGGATCACTGCCATTAAACCACTGGGTTATATAACGGATCACTGCCATTAAACCACTGGGTTATAAACCACTGGGTTATAAACCACTGGGTTATATAATGGATAACTGCCATTAAACCACTGGGTTATATAATGGATAACTGTCATTAAACCACTGGGTTATATAACGGATCACTGCCATTAAACCACTGGGTTATAAACCACTGGGTTATAAACCACTGGGTTATATAATGGATAACTGTCATTAAACCACTGGGTTATATAATGGATCACTGCCATTAAACCACTGGGTTATATAACGGATCACTGCCATTAAACCACTGGGTTATATAACAGATCACTGCCACCACTGGGTTATATAATGGATAACTGTCATTAAACCACTGGGTTATATAATGGATCACTGCCATTAAACCACTGGGTTATATAACAGATCACTGCCATTAAACCACTGGGTTATAAACCACTGGGTTATATAATGGATCAATGCCATTAAACCACTGGGTTATAAACCACTGGGTTATAAACCACTGGGTTATATAACGGATCACTGCCATTAAACCACTGGGTTATATAACGGATCACTGCCATTAAACCACTGGGTTATATAACGGATCACTGCCATTAAACCACTGGGTTATAAACCACTGGGTTATATAACGGATCACTGCCACTAAACCACTGGGTTATATAACGGATCATTATTTCTGTTTATACCTGATAGAAACATAACAAAATCCCTGGCCAGTATTGGACCAAGCCTTCACAACAGAAGAGATATAGATAGGTATAGGTAGATTGTGTTTGCGTGTGTACGTTGTGTGAACGTTGTGCGTACGTTGTGTATACGTTGTGTGTACGTTGTGTGTATGTTGTGTGTACGTTGTGTGTACGTTGTGCGTACGTTGTGCGTA
This sequence comes from Salmo salar, assembly GCF_965601325.2. Classification (NCBI taxonomy): domain Eukaryota; kingdom Metazoa; phylum Chordata; class Actinopteri; order Salmoniformes; family Salmonidae; genus Salmo; species Salmo salar. The sequence goes on along the minus strand of NC_138306.1, from coordinate 56,818,386 downwards.
CGTTGTGTGTACGTTGTGTATACGTTGTGTGTACGTTGTGTGTACGTTGTGTGTACGTTGTGTGTACGTTGGGTGTACGTTGTGCGTACGTTGTGTGTACGTTGTGTATACGTTGTGTGTACGTTGTGTGTACGTTGTGTGTACGTTGTGTGTACGTTGTGTATACGTTTGGTGTCTGCGTGTGACAGTTTCTACGTGTATTGATCCAATCTGCAAGCAGGGAAGATTCCTGAAGGTACAGGCCTTTCTCTCTGGTGTTGGAATTTAAATCTCCCCTCCCATAATATCTGAAATCCAACTGTCCTGTAGCCTCTCAACCTCACACAGCCTCTACCCCTCCCCTATACTCCCCCCTCCTCTCCCCCTCCTCCCCCCTGACTCCCCCAGCGTACCACCCACTCCTCTCTCTCTCTGGTGCCAGACACCCTGTCCTTACTAACACAAACCACATGGCTCAGTGAGCCCTGGGACAACACAGCTACACAGCAAAACACACTGCTACAACACAGCTACACACTACACAACACACTGCTACAACACAGCTACACACTACACAACACACTGCTACAACACAGCTACACACTACACAACACACTGCTACAACACAGCTACACACTACACAACACACTGCTACAACACAGCTACACACTACACAACACACTGCTACAACACAGCTACACACTACACAACACACTGCTACAACACAGCTACACACTACACAACACACTGCTACGACACAGCTACACACTACACAACACACTGCTACAACACAGCTACACACTACACAACACACTGCTACAACACAGCTACACACTACACAACACACTGCTACGACACAGCTACACACTACACAACACACTGCTACAACACAGCTACACACTACACA
>NC_138306.1:56790000-56815000 GCF_965601325.2 Salmo salar | reverse complement strand
TAAAGGGACAACAGGGTTGTTGAGTCATTATCCTACTTAGTAATATTATTGTTTATTATTATTATTGTTATTATTATTATTATTACTATTATTGTCAAGGCTGCGGGTAACTGGTGAAAAGGAGTCAGGCGCAGGAGAGCTGAGATGCGTGGACAAGGTATTTAATTCAAGAAAACACCAGTATAAACACAATACAATGGTGCTGGAAACATACCGGTACCACAAACATTACACGGGTTTATATTACAAAACCCGGCAGCAAAATACCAGCCGTCAGATACAGCCATCAACATAGAACAAACACGCACAATGACATGTGGGAAACAGAGGGTTAAATAATGAACAGGTAATGGGGGGAATTGAAACCAGGTGTGAAAAAAACCCACAGACAAAACAAATGGAAAATGAAAAGTGGATCGGCGATGGCTAGAAAGACCGGTGACGTCGACCGCTGAGCGCCTGCCCGAACAAGGAGAGGCACCGACCTCGGTGGAAGTCGTGACAATTACGTTAGGTTTTAGAGCCTAGCAGTGATATTGATATTGACCTCATCCTGGTTTGTTCTTTAAAAGTGCTTTCCTCACCATCTTAAATAAGCATGCCCCTTTCAAAAAATGTAGAACCAGGAACAGATATAGCCCTTGGTTCACTCCAGACCTGACTGCCCTCGACCAGCACAAAAAACATCCTGTGGTGGACTACACTAGCATCGAATAGGCCCTGCGGTATGCACATTTTCAGGGAAGTCAGGAATCAGTCAGGAATCAGGAATCAACACACAGTCAGTCAGGAAAGCAAAGGCTAGCTTTTTCAAACAGAAATTTGCATCCTGTAGCTCTAACTCCAACAAGTTCTGGGACACTGTAAAGTCCATGGAGAATAAGAGCACCTCCTCCCAGCTGCCCACTGCCCTGAGGCTAGGAAAACCCTGTCACCACCGATAAATCCACGATAATCGAGAATTTCAATAAGCATTTCTCTGCGGCTGGCCATGCTTTCCTCCTGGCTACCCCTACCCCGGCCAACAGCTCCGCACCCCCTGCAGCTACATGCCCAAGCCTCCCCAGCTTCTCCTTCACCCAAATCCAGATAGCTGATGTTCTGGAAGCTACAAAATCTGGACCCCTATAAATCAGCTGGGCTAGACAATCCGGATCCTCTCTTTCTAAAATTATCCGCCGCCATTGTTGCAACCCCTATTACTAGCCTGTTCAACCTCTCTTTCTTATCGTCTGAGATTCCTAAAGATTGGAAAGCTGTCGCGTTCAACCCCCTCTTCAAAGGGGGTGACACTCTAGACCCAAACTGCTACAAACCTATGTCCATCCTGCCCTGCCTCTCTAAAGTCTTTGAAAGCCAAGTTAACAAACAGATCACTGACCATTTCAAATCCCACCATACCGTCTCCGCTGTGCAATCCGGTTTCCGAGCTGGTCATGGGTGCACCTCAGCCACGATCAAGGTACTAAACGATATCATAACTGCCATCGATAAAAGACAGTACTGTGCAGCCGTCTTCATCGACCTGGCCAAGGCTTTTGACTCTGTCAATCACCAGATTCTTATTGGCAGACTCAACTGCCTCGCCTGGTTTACCAACTACTTCTCAGATAGGGTTCAGTGTTCCAAATCGGAGGGCCTGTTGTCCGGACCTCTGACAGTCTCTATGGGGGTGCCACAGGGCTCAATTCTCGGGCCGACTCTTTTCTCTGTATATATCAATGATGTCGCTCTTGCTGCGGGTGATTCCTTGATCCACCTCTACGCAGACGACACCATTCTGAATACATCTGGCGCTTCTTTGGACACTGTGATAACAAACCTCCAGACGAGCTTCAATGCCATACAACACTCCTTCCGTGGCCTCCAACTGCTCTTGAAAGCTATTAAAACTAAATGCATGCTCTTCAACCGATTGCTGCCCGCACCCGCCTGCCCGACTAGCATCACTACTCTGGACAGTTCTGACTTAGAATATGTGGACAACTACAAATACCTGGGTGTCTGGTTAGACTGTAAACTCTCCTTCCAGACTCACATTAAGCATCTCCAATCCAAAATTAAATCTAGAATCAGCTTCTATTTCGCAACAAAGTCTCCTTCACTCACGCTGCCAAACATACCCTCGTAAAACTGACTATCTTACCAATCCTCGACTTCGGCGATGTCATTTACAAAATAGCCTCCAACGCTCTACTCAGCAAACTGGATGCAGTCTATAACAGTGCCATCCGTTTTATCACCAAAGTCCCATATACCACCCACCACTGCAACCTGTATGCTCTCGTCGGCAGGCCCTCGCTACATATTCGTCGCCAGACCCACTGGCTCCAGGTCATCTATAAGTCTTTGCTAGGTAAAGCTGCGCCTTATCTCAGCTCACTGGTCACCATAACAACACCCACCCGTAGCACGCGCTCCAGCAGATATATCTCACTGGTCATCCCCAAAGCCAACACCTCTTTGGCTGCCTTTCCTTCCATTTCTCTGCTGCCAATTACTGGAACGAATTACAAAAATCGCTGAAGTTGGAGACTTATATCTCCCTCACCGATCGCTGCAGCTGCACAAAGCCCATCTGTAAGTAGCCCACCCAACTACCTACCTCATCCCCATATTGTTTTTATTTACTTTGTTTGCTCTTTTGCACACCAGCATTTCTTCTTGCACATCATCATCTGCTCATCTATCACCTCAGTGTTAATCTGCTAAATTGTAATTACTTTGCTACTATGGCCTATTTATTGCCTTACCTCCTCACGCCATTTGCACACAATGTATACAGATGTTTCTCTGTGTTGTTGTTTTTGTCGCACTGCTTTGCTTTATCTTGGCCAGGTCGCAGTTGTAAATGAGAACTTGTTCTCAACTGGCCTACCTGGTTAAATAAAGGTTCAATTAAAAAATTAAATAGTGCTACTTGGTAATATCCTACTTGCTATTATATTAGGTTTTAGAGCCTTGCAGTGCTACTTGGTAATAATCTACTTGGTAATACTTGGTACCACTCCAGGTTGTGGTAGTCAAGGTACAGGCACATGTAGAGTTGCAAAATGTTGATAACTTTCCCCAGAATCCTCAGGTCTTTCAGAAATCCTGGCTGTAAGATTCCTGGAAATAAGCAGGAAATCTAGGAACCCTCCAACCAGGACTTATGGAACACCAGGGAAATGTCACCCTTCCTGTCAACTAGGCACCCATCTGATAACTTTAATAATCTCTGATGATAACTGATGATAATTAATCCCCCCCCCCCCCCCCCCAGGGAATCCATCCCTGCACACCTCACCACACACAGTGCAGGCCAATAGCATAACGTTGGCTCACAACATACACTTCTGTCTTGTCTCTCATGATCAAACCTGTATGTGTGTTTATCTATTGAGTCAAGCAAAATTGTAAATGGTGAATTGTAGATCGTAACCACCACAACCTTCTGTGCCTCTCTCAATATCAAGTATGGACCCATTAAACACTGTGACTGTGGACTGTGGATCATCTAATCTTCCACAGTTAACACGTTACACAGTTATTAACACACTGGTTTTACCGCTACGTAAATCATGGGTTATATAATTTAGGGTAAGCAATCTCTAGCATGACAGTACAATATCTCTAGCTAGATTTTTACTGCAGACGCATGTGGTAGATTTGTGTGGACACCGGTCAAACCATTTCCCTCACAGCCAATCACTAGGGAGTTACAGGAGATCACACCCTCTATTTTGGATGTCTCTAAACTCAAAAACCCTGTGACCTCCACAACCACTCCAGGTCAGCCTGTGGCCAAGTCTATATCCCCTCCAGATCCCTCTGAGGACCAGTCTAAATCCCTTCCAGGTCCCCTGTAGCCCAGTCTAAATCCCTTCCAGGACCTTGTTAGCCCAGTCTAAATTCCATCCAGGTCCCCCTGTTAGCCCAGTCTAAATCCCCCTCCAGGTCCCTCTGAGGACCAGTCTATATCCCCTCCAGGTCACCCTGTAACCCAGTCTAAATCCCTTCCAGGACCTTGTTAGCCCAGTCTAAATTCCATCCAGGTCCCCCTGTTAGCCCAGTCTAAATCCCCCTCCAGGTCCCTCTGAGGACCAGTCTATATCCCCTCCAGGTCACCCTGTAACCCAGTCTAAATCCCTTCCAGGACCTTGTTAGCCCAGTCTAAATTCCATCCAGGTCCCCCGTTAGCCCAGTCTAAATCCCCCTCCAGGTCCCCCTGTAACCCAATCTAAATCCCTTCCAGGACCTTGTTAGCCCAGTCTAAATTCCATCCAGGTCCCCCGTTAGCCCAGTCTAAATCCCCCAACCAGGTCCCCCTGTAACCCAGTCTCAACCCCCTCCAGGTCCGCATTAGCCCAAGTCGACATTCCCTCCAGGCCCCCCTGTAACCCAGTCTAAATCCCCTTCATGTCCTTCATTAGCCCTGTCTAAATCCCCCTACAGGTCCCCCTGTAACGCAGTCTAAAGGTACCTCTATCCTTCCCCCCTCCTTCCTCCCCCTTTTCTCTATTCTCTAACTCACGCCCTTCACAACCTCCACCCACTCTGCTATGCATCATTAAACCCCCATCACCCTCGTGGTCAAGTGAGCCTGCGCTGTTCCTCACAACACATCCATTCATTGATGACTGTAAAAGAACGATGGGAAAAAAGCCCCCCAATCCACTCTAACTGTGGGGTCTTAAAGGGCTTTCCGGGGCCCACACTGGGACTGTACTGTACACTCTGGGGACGTCCCAAATGTCACCCTATTCCTTTTATAGTGGACCATAGGGCTCTGGTCAAAAACAGTGCACTACCTGGGATACATACCTTAGCTGTGTTTACGACCAGGCTCAGTGTGTACGCTCATGACCAGCCTCAGTGAACGCTCACGACCAGCCTCAGTGTGTACGCTCACGACCAGCCTCAGTGTGTACGCTCACGACCAGCCTCAGTGTACGCTCACGACCAGCCTCAGTGAACGCTCACGACCAGCCTCAGTGTGTACGCTCACGACCAGCCTCAGTGTGTACGCTCACGACCAGCCTCAGTGTGTACGCTCATGACCAGCCTCAGTGTACGCTCACGACCAGCCTCAGTGTGTACGCTCACGACCAGCCTCAGTGTACGCTCACGACCAGCCTCAGTGTACGCTCATGACCAGCCTCAGTGTACGCTCACGACCAGCCTCAGTGTACGGTCACGACCAGCCTCAGTGTACGCTCATGACCAGCCTCAGTGTACGCTCGCGTCCAGCCTCAGTGTGTACGCTCTCTCCATTCTGTAGCAGACCCGTGGTCTGGGCAGAACCCAACCCCTCTACAGCCCTGTTACACCCCTCTACAGCCCTGTTACACCACAGCCCTGTTACACCCCTCCAAGCCCTGTTACACCCCTCTACAGCCCTGTTACACCACAGCCCTGTTACACCCCTCTACAGCCCTGTTACACCACAGCCCTGTTACACCCCTCCAAGCCCTGTTACACCCCTCTACAGCCCTGTTACACCCCTCCACAACCCTGTTACACCCCTCCACAACCCTGTTACACCACAGCCCTGTTACACCCCTCCAAGCCCTGTTACACCCCTCTACAGCCCTGTTACACCCCTCCACAGCCCTGTTACACCCCTCTACAGCCCTGTTACACCCCTCCACAGTCCTGTTACACCCCTCTACAGCCCTGTTACACCCCTCCACAGCCCTGTTACACCCCTCCACAGCCCTGTTACACCCCTCTACAGCCCTGTTACACCACAGCCCTGTTACACCCCTCCAAGCCCTGTTACACCCCTCTACAGCCCTGTTACACCCCTCCAAGCCCTGTTACACCCCTCTACAGCCCTGTTACACCCCTCCACAGCCCTGTTACACCCCTCCAAGCCCCGTTACACCCCTCTACAGCCCTGTTACACCCCTCTACAGCCCTGTTACACCCCTCCACGCCCCTCTACAGCCCTGTTACACCCCTCCACACCCCTCTACAGCCCTGTTACTCTACAGTCCTGTTACACCCCTCCACAGTCCTGTTACACCCCTCTACAGCCCTGTTACACCCCTCTACAGCCCTGTTACACCCCTCCACACCCCTCTACAGCCCTGTTACACCCCTCTATAGCCCTGTTACTCTACAGTCCTGTTACACCCCTCCACAGTCCTGTTACACCCCTCTACAGCCCTGTTACACCACTCTACAGCCCTGTTACAGCCCTCTACAGCCCTGTTACACCCCTCCACAGCCCTGTTACACCCCTCTACAGCCCTGTTACACCACAGCCCTGTTACACCCCTCTACAGCCCTGTTACACCCCTCTACAGCCCTGTTACACCCCTCCACAGCCCTGTTACACCCCTCCACAGCCCTGTTACACCCCTCTACAGCCCTGTTACACCCCTCTACAGCCCTGTTACACCCCTCCCTCTGTGAGCCCAACCCCTCCACTCTCCTCTTTAAGGTTACCTACTCTACAGCCCTGTTACACCCCTCTACATCCCTGTTACACCCCTCTACAGCCCTGTTACACCCCTCCACAGCCCTGTTACACCCCTCTACAGCCCTGTTACACCCCTCCACAGCCCTGTTACACCCCTCCACAGCCCTGTTACACCCCTCTACAGCCCTGTTACACCACAGCCCTGTTACACCCCTCTACAGCCCTGTTACACCACAGCCCTGTTACACCCCTCTATAGCCCTGTTACTCTACAGTCCTGTTACACCCCTCCACAGTCCTGTTACACCCCTCTACAGCCCTGTTACACCCCTCTACAGCCCTGTTACAGCCCTCTACAGCCCTGTTACACCCCTCCACAGCCCTGTTACACCCCTCTACAGCCCTGTTACACCCCTCTACAGCCCTGTTACACCCCTCTACAGCCCTGTTACACCCCTCCACAGCCCTGTTACACCCCTCCACAGCCCTGTTACACCCCTCTACAGCCCTGTTACACCCCTCTACAGCCCTGTTACACCCCTCCCTCTGTGAGCCCAACCCCTCCACTCTCCTCTTTAAGGTTACCTACTCTACAGCCCTGTTACACCCCTCTACATCCCTGTTACACCCCTCTACAGCCCTGTTACACCCCTCCACAGCCCTGTTACACCCCTCTACAGCCCTGTTACACCCCTCCACAGCCCTGTTACACCCCTCCACAGCCCTGTTACACCCCTCTACAGCCCTGTTACACCACAGCCCTGTTACACCCCTCTACAGCCCTGTTACACCACAGCCCTGTTACACCCCTCCACAGCCCTGTTACACCCCTCCACAGCCCTGTTACACCCCTCTACAGCCCTGTTACACCCCTCCCTCTGTGAGCCCAACCCCTCCACTCTCCTCTTTAAGGTTGCCTACTCTACAGCCGTCATGCAATAATTCTCAACATGCAATTTTTTCAAAAAACAGACTTCCCAATCCAGGGCACGCTTTTATATTTCAACATGGTTTTTACAACTGTATAATAGATTTTTCTTTCCTTCTAGTATCTGTGCCATTGGTCCTGGTTGTGTTTCAGATGTGAAAGGCTTTGATTGCATCCAAAATGGTACCCTATTCCCTTTATGGTGCACCAATTTTGACCAGTGCCTATAGGGAATAGGGCCCATTGAGAATAAGGCCCATTGGGAATAGGGTCCATTGGGAATAGGGCCCATATGGAGTAGGGCCCATAGGGAATAGGACCCATTTGGAATAGGGCTCATAGGGAATAGGGTCCATTGAGAATAGGGCCCATTGAGAATAGGGTCCATTGGGAATAGGGCCCATTGGGAATAGGGCCCATTGGGAATAGGGCCCATTGGGAATAGGGTCCATTGAGAATAGGGCCCATTGGGAATAGGGCCCATAGGGAATAGGGCCCATTGGGAATAGGGTCCATTGAGAATAGGGCCCATAGGGAATAGGGCCCATTGGGAATAGGGCCCATAGGGAATAGGGCCCATTGGGAATAGGGCCCATAGGGAATAGGGTCCATTGAGAATAGGGCCCATTGGGAATAGGGCCCATTGGGAATAGGGCCCATTGGGAATAGGGCCCATTGGCAATAGGGCCCATTGGGAATAGGGTCCATTGAGAATAGGGCCCATTGGGAATAGGGCCCATAGAGAATAGGGCCCATTGGGAATAGGGTCCATTGAGAATAGGGCCCATAGGGAATAGGGCCCATTGGGAATAGGGCCCATAGGGAATAGGGCCCATTGGGAATAGGGCCCATAGGGAATAGGGCCCATTGGGAATAGGGCCCATTGGGAATAGGGTCCATTGGGAATAGGGTCCATTGAGAATAGGGCCCATTGAGAATAGGGCCCATTGGGAATAGGGCCCATAGGGAATAGGGCCCATAGGGAATAGGGCCCATTGGGAATAGGGCCCATTGAGAATAGGGCCCATAGGGAATAGGGCCCATTGGGAATAGGGCCCATTGGGAATAGGGCCCATATGGAGTAGGGCCCATAGGGAATAGGGCCCATTGAGAATAGGGCCCATTGGGAATAGGGCCCATTGAGAATAGGGCCCATTGGGAATAGGGCTCATTGGGAATAGGGCCCATTGAGAATAGGGTCCATTGGGAATAGGGCCCATTGGGAATAGGGCCCATTGAGAATAGGGCCCATTGAAAATAGGGCCCATAGGGAATAGGGCCAATTGGGCTCTGGCCAAAAGTAATACGCTATATGGGGAATAGAATGCATTTTGGGAAGCAGCATTTTACGTTCTCTGCCCTTTAAAAAACATGTGTTTTACATTAGGGCCTTTTATATGAATGATATTTATGATTTGTGCCACTTCTTGCATTGTCTGATTTCATACATATTTCAAAGTACATCAATGAGCTACAACGCTTTGATTCTGATGCCGTTAAGAAACAAGAGAGCGGTTTTCGAGGCCACTCTGAAAGCTTTTTGCGGTCGAGCCAAAATTTGCTGCCACAGTATTTATGTGGCAGATCTAAAACCAATTCCAACTACAACATAATTTATTGTCATGGTATTTGGTCCTTTAATGAAACATTCTGACAATATGTTCTGCAGAAGAGAATGACCCACATGATCAAAACTAACGGAATATAATCTGATTATGACATTTAGGCAATTTAACACAGAAACTTTATCTAAACACCTTGGATGTTACTGCAGAGATAATGCATCTCTAACACACATCCTGTACTGTTATCTCAGGTCAAAGATACTCCTAACTCGGACCCATGACCCCAGATACAAAACGTCAGGGGTCCAAGGTCATACTGTCAGTTTACAGTTAAATAGACCAATGGAGGCAGACATCAGGCCATGTACTGCCCAGTCTGTCCAATGAGCATGGAAAGGGTTACAGCTGCAGCGGTTTGGTCATGGGTTGGGTTGGCCTGGATCCAGAAGATTAACAATGGGTTACAGCTATACTGTACTGTTCACTGCTCATGGAAAGGGTTGCAGCTCAGTCTGATATATAAAGGGTTAAAGCGGTACTGTCTCCCTGGGTTGGGTTGGGTTAAAGCGGTACTGTCTCCCTGGGTTGGGTTAAAGCGGTACTGTCTCCCTGTGGTTGGGTTAAAGCGGTACTGTCTCCCTGGGTTGGGTTAAAGCGGTACTGTCTCCCTGTGGTTGGGTTAAAGCGGTACTGTCTCCCTGGGTTGGGTTGGGTTAAAGTGGTACTGTCTCCCTGGGTTGGGTTGGGTTAAAGTGGTACTGTCTCCCTGGGTTGGGTTAAAGCGGTACTGTCTCCCTGGGTTGGGTTGGGTTAAAGCGGTACTGTCTCCCTGGGTTGGGTTGGGTTAAAGCGGTACTGTCTCCCTGGGTTGGGTTAAAGCGGTACTGTCTCCCTGGGTTGGGTTAAAGCGGTACTGTCTCCCTGGGTTGGGTTAAAGCGGTACTGTCTCCCTGGGTTGGGTTGGGTTAAAGCGGTACTGTCTCCCTGGGTTGGGTTGGGTTAAAGCGGTACTGTCTCCCTGGGTTGGGTTAAAGGGTACTGTCTCCCTGGGTTGGGTTAAAGCGGTACTGTCTCCCTGGGTTGGGTTGGGTTAAAGCGGTACTGTCTCCCTGGGTTGGGTTGGGTTAAAGTGGTACTGTCTCCCTGGGTTGGGTTGGGTTAAAGCGGTACTGTCTCCCTGGGTTGGGTTAAAGCGGTACTGTCTCCCTGTGGTTGGGTTAAAGCGGTACTGTCTCCCTGGGTTGGGTTGGGTTAAAGCGGTACTGTCTCCCTGGGTGGTGGGTTAAAGCGGTACTGTCTCCCTGGGTTGGGTTGGGTTAAAGTGGTACTGTCTCCCTGGGTTGGGTTGGGTTAAAGTGGTACTGTCTCCCTGGGTTGGGTTGGGTTAAAGCGGTACTGTCTCCCTGGGTTGGGTTGGGTTAAAGCGGTACTGTCTCCCTGTGGTTGGGTTAAAGCGGTACTGTCTCCCTGGGTTGGGTTAAAGAGGTACTGTCTCCCTGGGTTGGGTTAAAGCGGTACTGTCTCCCTGGGTTGGGTTAAAGCGGTACTGTCTCCCTGGGTTGGGTTGGGTTAAAGTGGTACTGTCTCCCTGGGTTGGGTTGGGTTAAAGTGGTACTGTCTCCCTGGGTTGGGTTGGGTTAAAGCGGTACTGTCTCCCTGGGTTGGGTTAAAGCGGTACTGTCTCCCTGGGTTGGGTTAAAGCGGTACTGTCTCCCTGGGTTGGGTTGGGTTAAAGCGGTACTGTCTCCCTGGGTTGGGTTGGGTTAAAGCGGTACTGTCTCCCTGGGTTGGGTTGGGTTAAAGCGGTACTGTCTCCCTGGGATGGGTTGGGTTAAAGCGTTACTGTCTCCCTGGGTTGGGTTGGGTTGAAGCGGTACTGTCTCCCTGGGTTGGGTTGGGTTAAAGCGGTACTGTCTCCCTGGGTTGGGTTAAAGCGGTACTGTCTCCCTGGGTTGGGTTTGGTTAAAGTGGTACTGTCTCCCTGGTTTGGGTTAAAGCGGTACTGTCTCCCTGGGTTGGGTTGGGTTAAAGCGGTACTGTCTCCCTGGGTTGGGTTAAAGCGGTACTGTCTCCCTGGGTTGGGTTGGGTTGGGTTAAAGCGGTACTGTCTCCCTGGGTTGGGTTGGGTTAAAGCGGTACCCTCTCCCTGGGTTGGGTTGGGTTAAAGCGGTACTGCCTCCCTGGGATGGGTTGGCCTGCACCCACATGATTAATAAAGGGAATTAATGGAGTGAACTATCTGTCAGATTCCTAAACACAGCTGGAGCGGATGTCCATTCCCCCTGTCCTACACCCCTCTACACACACACACACACACACACACACACACACACACACACACACACACACCACACACACACACACACACACACGCACACGCACACGCACACGCACACGCACACACACACACACACACACACACCCTACCAAACTATCTTACCCAGGCAGAGAGATAACACACACAGACACGCTTCGCTCCTCCCCTAAAGCCCCCCTGAGATCTAGTTGTGTGGAAGTGGAAGGGGCCCAGCTGATTGTGAAAGCCTGTTCATGCGCCGTCACCGAGGGTGATTACACAATGTGGGATAACAGAGGCGGGGGGGAGTGTGGGGGAGGCGGGGAGGGGGGGGGGTACAGGGTTGCGTGTTTGTGTGTCTGTTCATTTGGGCACTTTTTAAGATATTCTAGTCTTAGTCATTTTAACTAAAGTATAATTAAATCTTATTCACATTTTTGTAATTTGAATAACGATTTACTATAGTATAAAACTATGGGCCGTTTTAGTAAACTAGATGCCAATTTCATTTTAGTCACGTGAGGTGGCAGGTAGCCTAGTGTTTAGAGCTTTGGACTAGTAACTGAAAGGTTGCAAGATCTAATCCCTGAGCTGACAAGGTAAAAGGTAAAACTCTGTTGTTCTGCCACTGAATAAGGAAGTTAACCCACTGTTCCTAGGCAGTACTTTAAAATAAGAATTTGTTCATAACTGACTTGTGAAGTTAAATAAATAAATTTACTTTGTGTGTAGAGCCTCTGTAACCTATAGTAAACATAGGGATGTTGACTCCAAAGCTTCCCACAGTTGTGTTAAGTTGGCTGGATGTCCTTTGGGTGGTGGACCATTCTTGATACACATGGGAAACTGTTGGAGTTTGAAAACCTTGACACAAACCGGTGTACATGGTACCTACTACCATACCCTGTTCAAAGGCATTTAAATATTTTGTCTTGCCCAATCATCCTCTGAATGGCACACATACACAATCCAAGTCTCAATTGTCTCAATTGTCTCAAGGCTTAAAAAATAACATTTTACCTCATCTACACTAAAGGGATCATATCTTTCAAATCGGTACCGTAAGTAGCCTAGTTCTAGAACAGTCTTGTCCGCTAGTAGCCTAGTTCTAGAACTGTCCGGTCCGTAAGTAGCCTAGTTCTAGAACAGTCCAGTCCAGTCCACTAGTAGCCTAGTTCTAGAACAGTCTGGTCCGCTAGTAGCCTATTTCTAGAACAGTCTGTTCCATAAGTAGCCTAGTTCTAGAACAGTCCGGTCCGCTAGTAGCCTAGTTCTAGAACAGTCTGGTCCGTAAGTAGCCTAGTTCAAGAACAGTCCGTTCTGTAAGTAGCCTAGTTCTAGAACAGTCTGTTCCGTAAGTAGCCTAGTTCTAGAACAGTCTGGTCCGCTAGTAGCCTAGTTCTAGAACAGTCTGGTCCGCTAGTAGCCTAGTTCTAGAACAGTCTGGTCCGCTAGTAGCCTAGTTCTAGAACAGTCTGGTCCACTAGTAGCCTAGTTCTAGAACAGTCTGGTCAGTAAGTAGCCTAGTTCTAGAACAGTCTGGTCCGCTAGTAGCCTAGTTCTAGAACAGTCTGGTCCGCTAGTAGCCTAGTTATAGAACATTCCGGTCCGCTAGTAGCCTAGTTCTAGAACAGTCTGGTCCGCTAGTAGCCTAGTTATAGAACATTCCGGTCCGCTAGTAGCCTAGTTATAGAACATTCATTCCGGTCCGCTAGTAGCCTAGTTCTAGAACAGTCTGGTCCGCTAGTAACCTAGTTCTAGAACAGTCTGGTCCGCTAGTAACCTAGTTCTAGAACAGTCCGTTCCGCTAGTAGCCTAGTTCTAGAACAGTCCGTTCCGCTAGTAGCCTAGTTATAGAACATTCCGGTCCGCTAGTAGCCTAGTTCTAGAACAGTCCGTTCCGCTAGTAGCCTAGTTCTAGAACAGTCCGGTCCGCTAGTAACCTAGTTCTAGAACAGTCCGTTCCGCCAGTGGCCTAGTTCTAGAACAGTCTGGTCCGCTAGTAACCTAGTTCTAGAACAGGCCGTTCCGCTAGTAGCCAACAAATATCTGCGTAAAGAACACTAGGAAAACTTTAAAAAAACATAAAAATAAAACTTTTATGGCAATTGTGCCTTAGTCTGTGCCAGATGTTATAGAAACGTTCAGTAGGCTACTGGTTAAATGACTTGCCTAGTTAAATAAAGGATAAAAATAAATAAAAAATTAGCCTAGACTACTGAATAAAATCGGGGTTTATGATCGTAGTAAGCCAACTTTGCTATGGTTTGCTTAGCTACAGTAGATGCAGGTAACCTATAGCCCCTGATAGGCCTATCAGATAGCCTACAATAACCTACAGGTGAACGATTTAGCAGGTTGCTTAGTTCAAATTGATAAGACTCATTTATTCAACCTGAATAGCGAGGCGATTTTGAGGTAAGAAGTGCTTGTGTTTCCCCAGTAGCCTGCTAAGGATGTGTCACGTCCTGACCACTATAAGGGGTTATTTGTTATTGCAGTTTGGTCAGGACGTGGCAGGGGGTGTTTGTTTTATGTGGTTCGGGGTTTGTTGGGCTATGTTCCTATGTAAGAGGGGTGTTTGTTTAGAGTGTTTCGGGGTTTGTTGGGCTATGTTCTTGTTAGTTTATTTCTATGTTAGTTCTAGTCTTTCTATTTCTATGTTTAGTTAATGGGGTTGACCTTCAATTGGAAGCAGCTGCTCCTCGTTGCTTCTGATTGAAGGTCCTATTTAAGAGGGGTGTTTTTGTAATGGGATTTGTGGGTAGTTGTTTCCTGTTTTGTGTCTGTGTGCACCTGACAGGACTGTTTAGTGTCGTTCGTTGTTTTGTATACGTGATTTGTTTGTTTTTCCTTCTTTTGATTTAATAAATAAGATGAGTATACACGTTCCCGCTGCACCTTGGTCCAATCCTTACGACGCCCCGTTACAGGGTGAGATTGTAATTTCAATCACTGAATCAAATATTAATATTGGGATTTTAACTGAATAAAAACGTTTTTACCTGTAGCCTAATCTGACTGACTGTGACCGTCAATCTAATGCAGGACAACAGCTGAACTGCAATTGCGACCATGATCACAATGACATGCCATTAATAACTGCATAGTAACAGAAGGCTACACCAGCAATAAACTGAAGTTATAGGCTATTTATTAAATATGTTTGCGAGCTCCAGGTAAGGCTACACAAGTCGATTTGCATCAAATGCAGGTTTTCAGTAGCCTACAACGGCATAGAACTAATTACACGATGGCAAAACAGTTGCAAATGTATCTCCATATTTAATGTGAGTTTCATTGTGAACTTTTCCACCATAACAGAAAGCATGGCAACGGGAGTTCCATTTTTCAAATGTACACTCCGTGCAGTGCTCGAGACCGAAACAACTGAGCACGTGTAAGACATTTAACTTTAACTCGATACGCTTTTCCATAAAACAAAGTCCACATTAGAATTTCAGTTCAAACCACCTCTTCCGAAGCTAATTTATCTAATTTGCTCCAGTGCACCTGAAGTTGATTTGAATGGTTTTCCAGTGCGTTTCACTCCGTTATTTCGTGATTCACATAAAGTTATAGCGTGTTAATATTTTATATATTTTTTTTAATGGTTATTTTACGATTATTTTTAATGGTTGACAGAACGTTCTCACAAAGAACAAAGGAGGGTCTAAGATGTTAGGGAGACCCTGCTTAAGGGCTCTACATACCTCACACCTAATTTATCAAAACATTAAGAGCTGAACAAAATTACTAGAACTACTGCTCTGCGTTAAGAGCTTCGATTAGCGTGGGAAAGGCAGGCAGCCTAGTGGTTAGAGGAGGCAGGCAGCCTAGTGTTTAGAGGAGGCAGGCAGCCTAGTGGTTAGAGGAGGCAGGCAGCCTAGTGGTTAGAGGAGGCAGGTAGCCTAGTGGTTAGAGGAGGCAGGTAGCCTAGTGGTTAGAGGAGGCAGGTAGCCTAGTGGTTAGAGGAGGCAGGTAGCCTAGTGGTTAGAGGAGGCAGGTAGCCTAGTGGTTAGAGGAGGCAGGTAGCCTAGTGGTTAGAGGAGGCAGGTAGCCTAGTGGTTAGAGGAGGCAGGTAGCCTAGTGGTTAGAGGAGGCAGGTAGCCTAGTGGTTAGAGGAGGCAGGCAGCCTAGTGGTTAGAGGAGGCAGGCAGCCTAGTGGTTAGAGGAGGCAGGTAGCCTAGTGGTTAGAGGAGGAGGCAGGCAGCCTAGTGGTTAGAGGAGGAAGGCAGGCAGCCTAGTGGTTAGAGGAGGGGCAGGCAGCCTAGTGGTTAGAGGAGGCAGGTAGCCTAGTGGTTAGAGGAGGCAGGTAGCCTAGTGGTTAGAGGAGGCAGGTAGCCTAGTGGTTAGAGGAGGCAGGTAGCCTAGTGGTTAGAGGAGGCAGGTAGCCTAGTGGTTAGAGGAGGCAGGTAGCCTAGTGGTTAGAGGAGGCAGGTAGCCTAGTGGTTAGAGGAGGAGGCAGGTAGCCTAGTGGTTAGAGGAGGAAGGCAGGCAGCCTAGTGGTTAGAGGAGGAGGCAGGCAGCCTAGTGGTTAGAGGAGGCAGGCAGCCTAGTGGTTAGAGGAGGAAGGCAGGCAGCCTAGTGGTTAGAGGAGGGCAGGCAGCCTAGTGGTTAGAGGAGGCAGGTAGCCTAGTGGTTAGAGGAGGCAGGTAGCCTAGTGGTTAGAGGAGGCAGGTAGCCTAGTGGTTAGAGGAGGCAGGCAGCCTAGTGGTTAGAGGAGGAAGGCAGGCAGCCTAGTGGTTAGAGGAGGAAGGCAGGCAGCCTAGTGGTTAGAGGAGGAAGGCAGGCAGCCTAGTGGTTAGAGGAGGCAGGCAGCCTAGTGGTTAGAGGAGGCAGGTAGCCTAGTGGTTAGAGGAGGCAGGTAGCCTAGTGGTTAGAGGAGGCAGGTAGCCTAGTGGTTAGAGGAGGCAGGTAGCCTAGTGGTTAGAGGAGGCAGGTAGCCTAGTGGTTAGAGGAGGCAGGTAGCCTAGTGGTTAGAGGAGGCAGGTAGCCTAGTGGTTAGAGGAGGCAGGTAGCCTAGTGGTTAGAGGAGGCAGGCAGCCTAGTGGTTAGAGGAGGGCAGGCAGCCTAGTGGTTAGAGGAGGCAGGTAGCCTAGTGGTTAGAGGAGGCAGGTAGCCTAGTGGTTAGAGGAGGCAGGTAGCCTAGTGGTTAGAGGAGGCAGGTAGCCTAGTGGTTAGAGGAGGCAGGTAGCCTAGTGGTTAGAGGAGGCAGGTAGCCTAGTGGTTAGAGGAGGCAGGCAGCCTAGTGGTTAGAGGAGGAAGGCAGGCAGCCTAGTGGTTAGAGGAGGAAGGCAGGCAGCCTAGTGGTTAGAGGAGGAAGGCAGGCAGCCTAGTGGTTAGAGGAGGAAGGCAGGCAGCCTAGTGGTTAGAGGAGGCAGGTAGCCTAGTGGTTAGAGGAGGCAGGTAGCCTAGTGGTTAGAGGAGGCAGGCAGCCTAGTGGTTAGAGGAGGCAGGTAGCCTAGTGGTTAGAGGAGGCAGGTAGCCTAGTGGTTAGAGGAGGCAGGCAGCCTAGTGGTTAGAGGAGGCAGGCAGCCTAGTGGTTAGAGGAGGCAGGTAGCCTAGTGGTTAGAGGAGGCAGGCAGCCTAGTGGTTAGAGGAGGCAGGCAGCCTAGTGGTTAGAGGAGGCAGGTAGCCTAGTGGTTAGAGGAGGCAGGTAGCCTAGTGGTTAGAGGAGGCAGGTAGCCTAGTGGTTAGAGGAGGCAGGTAGCCTAGTGGTTAGAGGAGGCAGGTAGCCTAGTGGTTAGAGGAGGCAGGTAGCCTAGTGGTTAGAGGAGGCAGGTAGCCTAGTGGTTAGAGGAGGCAGGTAGCCTAGTGGTTAGAGGAGGCAGGTAGCCTAGTGGTTAGAGGAGGCAGGTAGCCTAGTGGTTAGAGGAGGCAGGTAGCCTAGTGGTTAGAGGAGGCAGGTAGCCTAGTGGTTAGAGGAGGCAGGCAGCCTAGTGGTTAGAGGAGGCAGGTAGCCTAGTGGTTAGAGGAGGCAGGCAGCCTAGTGGTTAGAGGAGGGGCAGGCAGCCTAGTGGTTAGAGGAGGAAGGCAGGCAGCCTAGTGGTTAGAGGAGGAAGGCAGGCAGCCTAGTGGTTAGAGGAGGCAGGTAGCCTAGTGGTTAGAGGAGGCAGGTAGCCTAGTGGTTAGAGGAGGCAGGTAGCCTAGTGGTTAGAGGAGGCAGGTAGCCTAGTGGTTAGAGGAGGCAGGTAGCCTAGTGGTTAGAGGAGGCAGGTAGCCTAGTGGTTAGAGGAGGCAGGTAGCCTAGTGGTTAGAGGAGGCAGGTAGCCTAGTGGTTAAGAGGAGGCAGGTAGCCTAGTGGTTAGAGGAGGAGGCAGGCAGCCTAGTGGTTAGAGGAGGCAGGTAGCCTAGTGCTTAGAGGAGGCAGGTAGCCTAGTGGTTAGAGGAGGCAGGTAGCCTAGTGGTTAGAGGAGGCAGGCAGCCTAGTGGTTAGAGGAGGCAGGTAGCCTAGTGGTTAGAGGAGGCAGGTAGCCTAGTGGTTAGAGGAGGCAGGTAGCCTAGTGGTTAGAGGAGGCAGGTAGCCTAGTGGTTAGAGGAGGCAGGTAGCCTAGTGGTTAGAGGAGGCAGGTAGCCTAGTGGTTAGAGGAGGCAGGTAGCCTAGTGGTTAGAGGAGGCAGGTAGCCTAGTGGTTAGAGGAGGCAGGTAGCCTAGTGGTTAGAGGAGGCAGGTAGCCTAGTGGTTAGAGGAGGGGCAGGTAGCCTAGTGGTTAGAGGAGGCAGGTAGCCTAGTGGTTAGAGGAGGCAGGTAGCCTAGTGGTTAGAGGAGGCAGGTAGCCTAGTGGTTAGAGGAGGCAGGTAGCCTAGTGGTTAGAGGAGGCAGGTAGCCTAGTGGTTAGAGGAGGCAGGTAGCCTAGTGGTTAGAGGAGGCAGGCAGCCTAGTGGTTAGAGGAGGCAGGCAGCCTAGTGGTTAGAGGAGGCAGGTAGCCTAGTGGTTAGAGGAGGCAGGTAGCCTAGTGGTTAGAGGAGGCAGGTAGCCTAGTGGTTAGAGGAGGCAGGTAGCCTAGTGGTTAGAGGAGGCAGGTAGCCTAGTGGTTAGAGGAGGCAGGTAGCCTAGTGGTTAGAGGAGGCAGGTAGCCTAGTGGTTAGAGGAGGCAGGTAGCCTAGTGGTTAGAGGAGGCAGGTAGCCTAGTGGTTAGAGGAGGCAGGCAGCCTAGTGGTTAGAGGAGGCAGGCAGCCTAGTGGTTAGAGGAGGCAGGTAGCCTAGTGGTTAGAGGAGGCAGGTAGCCTAGTGGTTAGAGGAGGCAGGTAGCCTAGTGGTTAGAGGAGGCAGGTAGCCTAGTGGTTAGAGGAGGCAGGTAGCCTAGTGGTTAGAGGAGGCAGGCAGCCTAGTGGTTAGAGGAGGAGGCAGGCAGCCTAGTGGTTAGAGGAGGAAGGCAGGCAGCCTAGTGGTTAGAGGAGGAAGGCAGGCAGCCTAGTGGTTAGAGGAGGAAGGCAGGCAGCCTAGTGGTTAGAGGAGGCAGGCAGCCTAGTGGTTAGAGGAGGCAGGTAGCCTAGTGGTTAGAGGAGGCAGGTAGCCTAGTGGTTAGAGGAGGCAGGTAGCCTAGTGGTTAGAGGAGGCAGGTAGCCTAGTGGTTAGAGGAGGCAGGTAGCCTAGTGGTTAGAGGAGGCAGGTAGCCTAGTGGTTAGAGGAGGCAGGTAGCCTAGTGGTTAGAGGAGGCAGGTAGCCTAGTGGTTAGAGGAGGCGGGTAGCCTAGTGGTTAGAGGAGGCAGGTAGCCTAGTGGTTAGAGGAGGAAGGCAGGCAGCCTAGTGGTTAGAGGAGGAAGGCAGGCAGCCTAGTGGTTAGAGGAGGCAGGCAGGCAGCCTAGTGGTTAGAGGAGGCAGGTAGCCTAGTGGTTAGAGGAGGCAGGTAGCCTAGTGGTTAGAGGAGGCAGGTAGCCTAGTGGTTAGAGGAGGCAGGTAGCCTAGTGGTTAGAGGAGGCAGGTAGCCTAGTGGTTAGAGGAGGAAGGCAGGCAGCCTAGTGGTTAGAGGAGGAAGGCAGGCAGCCTAGTGGTTAGAGGAGGCAGGTAGCCTAGTGGTTAGAGGAGGCAGGTAGCCTAGTGGTTAGAGGAGGCAGGTAGCCTAGTGGTTAGAGGAGGCGGGTAGCCTAGTGGTTAGAGGAGGCAGGTAGCCTAGTGGTTAGAGGAGGCAGGTAGCCTAGTGGTTAGAGGAGGCAGGCAGCCTAGTGGTTAGAGGAGGAAGGCAGGCAGCCTAGTGGTTAGAGGAGGAAGGCAGGCAGCCTAGTGGTTAGAGGAGGAAGGCAGGCAGCCTAGTGGTTAGAGGAGGAAGGCAGGCAGCCTAGTGGTTAGAGGAGGAAGGCAGGCAGCCTAGTGGTTAGAGGAGGCAGGTAGCCTAGTGGTAAGAGGAGGCAGGTAGCCTAGTGGTTAGAGGAGGCAGGTAGCCTAGTGGTTAGAGGAGGCAGGTAGCCTAGTGGTTAGAGGAGGCAGGTAGCCTAGTGGTTAGAGGAGGCAGGTAGCCTAGTGGTTAGAGGAGGCAGGTAGCCTAGTGGTTAGAGGAGGCAGGTAGCCTAGTGGTTAGAGGAGGCAGGTCAGCCTAGTGGTTAGAGGAGGCAGGTAGCCTTGTGGTTAGAGGAGGCAGGTAGCCTTGTGGTTAGAGGAGGCAGGTAGCCTAGTGGATAGAGGAGGCAGGTAGCCTAGTGGTTAGAGGAGGCAGGTAGCCTAGTGGTTAGAGGAGGCAGGTAGCCTAGTGGTTAGAGGAGGGGGGTAGCCTAGTGGTTAGAGGAGGCGGGTAGCCTAGTGGTTAGAGGAGGCAGGTAGTCTAGTGGTTAGAGGAGGGAGGTAGCCTAGTGGTTAGAGGAGGCAGGTAGCCTAGTGGTTAGAGGAGGGAGGTAGCCTAGTGGTTAGAGGAGGCAGGTAGCCTAGTGGTTAGAGGAGGCAGGTAGCCTAGTGGTTAGAGGAGGCAGGTAGCCTAGTGGTTAGAGGAGGCAGGCAGCCTAGTGGTTAGAGGAGGCAGGTAGCCTAGTGGTTAGAGGAGGCAGGTAGCCTAGTGGTTAGAGGAGGCAGGTAGCCTAGTGGTTAGAGGAGGCAGGCAGCCTAGTGGTTAGAGGAGGCAGGTAGCCTAGTGGTTAGAGGAGGCAGGTAGCCTAGTGGTTAGAGGAGGCAGGTAGCCTAGTGGTTAGAGGAGGCAGGTAGCGTAGTGGTTAGAGGAGGGGTAGCCTAGTGGTTAGAGGAGGCAGGTAGCCTAGTGGTTAGAGGAGGAAGGCAGGCAGCCTAGTGGTTAGAGGAGGCAGGTAGCCTAGTGGTTAGAGGAGGCAGGTAGCCTAGTGGTTAGAGGAGGCGGGTAGCCTTGTGGTTAGAGGAGGCGGGTAGCCTAGTGGTTAGAGGAGGCAGGTAGCCTAGTGGTTAGAGGAGGCGGGTAGCCTAGTGGTTAGAGCGTTTGAATCCCTGAGCTAACAAGGTACAAATCTGTCATTCTGCCCCGGAACAAGGCAGTTAACCCACTGTTCCCCTGTAGGCCGTCATTGAAAATAAGAATTTGTTCATAATTAACTGAATTGCCTGGTTAAATAAAGGTTACGTCAAAAGTCTCCAGAAAGTTGAAGACTTTAAATTCTATATTTCTGTAGTTTCAAACAGTAAAGTTATGTTTTGTGAGAATCAGACCATATTCTACTAATAGAAGTGCCATCTGTTTGATTGTGATTGTTAACACAATTGACATTCTGGAAGCACAAAAAAAAATGCAGAGAAAAGATTTCCTTCTGTAAAGAAATGCTGGCAATGCTAAATATACACACGCTGCACACACACACACACACACACACACACACACACACACACACACACGCTGCACACACACACACACACACACACACACACACACACACACACACACACACACACACACACACACACACACACACACACGCTGCACACACACACACACACACACACACACACACACACACACACACACACACACACACACACACACACACGGAACACACACACACACACACACACTAACAGCCTCTCCTTTCTGCCTGGCCTGCCTGAGAAACAGAGACGGCCTGCTGGCAGCTCTCCAACATCAACACAGAGGGGTCAGAGTTCACATAGACTCATTCTCTGGTCTCCTGAGACGCTCCAGCTCTGCTAACTGTGTGTGTGTGTGTGTGTGTGTGTGTGTGTGTGTGTGTGTGTGTGTGTGTGTGTGTGTGTGTGTGTGTGTGTGTGTGTGTGTGTGTGTGTGTGTGTGTGTGTGTGTGTGTGTGCGTGAGTGAGTGTATGTGCCTGTGTGTGTGCGTGCGTGCGTACGTGCGTGCGTGCGTGTGAACGTTTGCGTGTGCGTGAGTGTGTGCGCTCCAGCTCTGCTGACTGTGCCAGGGGTCATCTGGTTCAGGGACTGTTTACAGGGGTCATCTGGTTCAGGGACTGTTTACAGGGTCATCTGGTTCAGGGACTGTTTACAGGGGTCATCTGGTTCAGGGACTGTTTACAGGGGTCATCTGGTTCAGGGACTGTTTACAGGGTCATCTGGTTCAGGGACTGTTTACAGGGGTCATCTGGTTCAGGGACTGTTTACAGGGGTCATCTGGTTCAGGGACTGTTTACAGGGTCATCTGGTTCAGGGACTGTTTACAGGGGTCATCTGGTTCAGGGACTGTTTACAGGGGTCATCTGGTTCAGGGACTGTTTACAGGGGTCATCTGGTTCAGGGACTGTTTACAGGGGTCATCTGGTTCAGGGATTGTTTACAGGGGTCATCTGGTTCAGGGACTGTTTACAGGGGTCATCTGGTTCAGGGACTGTTTACAGGGGTCACCTGGTTCAGGGACTGTTTACAGGGGTCACCTGGTTCAGGGACTGTTTACAGGGGTCACCTGGTTCAGGGACTGTTTACAGGGGTCACCTGGTTCAGGGACTGTTTACAGGGGTCACCTGGTTCAGGGACTGTTTACAGGGGTCATCTGGTTCAGGGACTGTTTACAGGGGTCACCTGGTTCAGGGAATGTTTTACAGGGGTCACAACAGACCGTCTCGGTCACAAATGATCCCCTATTCCTTTTTTAGAAGAGAGAGACAGAAGGGAGAGACAGAAGGGAGAGACAGAATGGAGAGATAGAAGGGAGAGACAGAAGGGAGAGACAGAAGGGAGAGACAGAAGGGAGAGACAGAAGGGAGAGACAGAAGGGAGAGACAGAAGGGAGAGATAGAAGGGAGAGATAGAAGGGAGAGACAGAAGAGAGAGACAGACTGGAGAGACAGAAGGGAGAGACAGAAGGGATAGACAGAAGGGAGAGACAGAAGGGAGAGATAGAAGGGAGAGATAGAATGGGGGGATGCTACCCCTCTCCTGATCAAAGACTATCTATCCGCTGGCTGCTCTCACCATCTCTACATACAGACTTCATTACAGAAATGAAAAATACAATATAAAAAGGAAGAAAAGTCCACATCTGGCATAGACTCCCCCTGACGGAGGAGGAGGATGATGAGGATGAGGAGGATGGAGGAGGTCAAAGGGGAAGAAAGCTCTACATCTGGCATAGACTCCCCCTGACGGAGGAGGAGGATGAGGAGGAGGATGAGGAGGATGGAGGAGGTCAAAGGGGAAGAAAGCTCTACATCTGGCATAGACTCCCCCTGACGGAGGAGGAGGATGAGGAGGAGGATGAGGAGGATGGAGGAGGTCAAAGGGGAAGAAAGCTCTACATCTGGCATAGACTCCCCCTGACGGAGGAGGAGGATGAGGAGGAGGATGAGGAGGATGGAGGAGGTCAAAGGGGAAGAAAGCTCTACATCTGGCATAGACTCACTCACGACTTTAGTAACGACCGAGAGTGATTGGACAACGTCTTGTACGGTCTTTAGTCCTGGACAATTTAGCAGAGGTATGGGCCATTGGATCTAGAGAGCTGTGGTGGAATGAATGTTAACAGCTAGCTGAAGGCTACGTAGTCCATCTCTTGAGAAATACCCCAGTGCTAAACAAAACCATGAGTATTACGAGGGAAAAAATGTTTTCTCCCTTCTGCTTTCTCTCTACTATTTTAATAAGCTTGCTGTGGTCTGATACCAGTACAAAAAAATACAAAAAACAAATACACTTGTTGTATAATTATTAATAGTTTAGGCAATACCTAATTATGGTAATGCATGAAGATTCCCATGTATGAAATGCATTAAACGAAAGGATAATTTGGACAGTTTCAATAAGTTTTCTGTTAAGAGTCACAGTTCCTCAATAACTGCTTGTTAGGGAAACTCGGAAAAATGTGGTGCTCTTTATGTACATGCATGTTAGATACAGGTTGCGGCCCCTAAGGGGCCCTGGTCTAAAAGTAGTGCACTATATGGGGAATAGGGAGCCATTTGTTCCGTATTCACAGGATGACTGGCAGGCTCGCTTTAATCAAAGACAGTTGAGAACACAGTGTTTGACATGGGCCTAAACGGGTATGATAAATTAGGTGGATCACATGATGCAGTGATATGCGATCCTTCAGGACATACAGGCTGTGAAGTAAGAAACAAGTGTTGAGGCAAAGACCGTGTTCCAAATCATCCCCCCCCCTCTCCCTATGGGGCCTTGGTCAACAGTAGTGCACTATATAGGGAATAGGGTGCCACTTGGGATGCACGCTTGCTCTGTGTGCTCTGCGTGCTGCATACCACAGTCAGTTAGGCCGGTATGTTGCTCCAGGACATTGATTAGCACACAGCATTAACATCAGAGGCTACTGCCAAACGATCACGCTACGTAGGAAAAACACAGTCTGACAGGGAGAGGAGAGGAGAGGAGAAGAGAGGAGAGAAGAGGATAGGAGAGGAGAGGAGAGGAGAGGAGAGGAGAGGAGAAGAGAAGAGAGGAGAGAAGAGGATAGGAGAGGAGAGAAGAGGAGAGGAGAGGAGAGGAGAGGAGAGGAGAGGAGAGGAGGGATAGGAGAGGAGAGGAGAGGAGAGGAGAGGAGAGGAGAGGAGAGGAGAGGAGAGGAGAGGAGAGGAGAGGAGAGGAGAGGAGAGGAGAGGAGAGGAGAGGAGAGGAGAGGAGAGGAGAGGAGAGGAGAGGAGAGAAGAGGATAGGAGAGAAGAGGATAGGAGAGAAGAGGAGAGGAGAGGAGAGGAGAGGAGAGGAGAGGAGAGGAGAAGAGAGGGGAAGAGAAGAGAAGAGGAAGTAGGGAGAGGAGAGGAGAAGAGGAGAAGAGAGGAGAGGAGAGGAGAGGAGAGGAGAGGAGAGGAGAGGAGAGGAGAGGAGAGGAGAGGAGAGGAGAGGAGAGGAGAGGAGAGGAGAGAGCTAAGCAGCTGACATCAAGGGTCTGCTGCTGCTGGTGAATGATGTTCTTGACTCTCGTGACACTCCTCAGGAATCAAATCAAATGCAAATCAAACCAAATTGTATTTGTCACATATACATGGTTAGCAGATGTTATTGCGAGTGTAGCGAAATGCTTGTGCTTCTAGTTGCGACAGTGATGTAATATCTAACAAGTAATCTAACAATTCCCCAACAACTACCTAATACACACAATGTAAAGGGATGGAATAAGAATATATACATACTGAGCAATGACAGAGTGGCATAGGCAAGATGCAGTAGATGTTATAAAATACAGCATATACATATGAGATGAGTAATGCAAGATATGTAAACATTATTAAAGTGACATTATTAAAGTGACTAGTGATCCATTTACTAAAGTGGCCAATGATTTCAAGTCAGTATGTTGGCAGCAGCCTCTCTGTGTTAGTGATGGCTGTTTAACAGTCTGATGACCTTGAGATAGAAGCTGTTTTTCAGTCTCTCGGTCCCAGCTTTGATGCACCTGTACTGACCTCGCCTTCTGGATGATAGCGTTG
>NC_138306.1:56735000-56785000 GCF_965601325.2 Salmo salar | reverse complement strand
AATGACCAGCCATCCCATCTCTTCTGAAAACAATCCCATACAGCTTGTAGTATCCATATAGCAATTCCATGATAAACTAGACCATGTTAGTCCCACGCGCTGGCCTGCCTGCTGTCATGACTGTCCTGATCAGGTCAGGGTACAGGAGACCACCACCCTACAGATTATCTCCCAAACCCCCAACAGAGGAGGAGAAATCTAGGGGTCTGAAGATGTGGGGGGGTTTTATGACACCTCACGCCCATAATAAACCTTAGGCCACTGAGAAATTCCTTTGTCCTCTCACTATGTAGAACTGGCCTCAGAACATTACACATGCAATAAAGGGAATTTGGAACAATGGTTTCCGTCAGCCACAATGGTGGTCATGACGAGAGGTGGAATATGAAAATGTATGTAACTTTTGAATTGTTATTAAAGGTTAAGAGATGACGTTATTATGAAAACATTGTACCTTTAAGAGTTTTCCCAGTATATGCCTGATGTTTATACATTGTACGTTGTGTGGAAAATATCCAAATCAAAGAGAATGTTTTGGTAAAGATGAGATGTGAAGGTAGTGTCTAAAATAGGATTTTAGTCAAAATCTAGGCCTTGCCCCTTTACTTGGTCCACCCAGAGAATTGCCCTAAAGGCGGTTACGCCCACTTCTGACCCGAGACTATAAGACAGGAGAGTGAAGAATTAACATATGAGACTAATTGACCCCAAGCTGCAGCGAAGGTCTAACAAAGTCAACGAACCCCAAAACGAAACACAAGGTTGAAGACAAAGAAATCTTTTCTACACGAGCTACGGACGAGTAGCTGTGTCTAAGCGGGTGAATTCAAGCCGAACCACCCAGCCTCCTCTCCATTAAATCATGGTACCTTGTGAAGCTTAGTAGCCCCAAGTCATTATATTTTTTTCTTGTGCTTTATGCTATTTGCCTCATGTCTCCTGCACACATTGTTGACAATGAACTTGCTCGACTACCCAACCGTGGGACAGACTATGTTTGTTCCCACACTCAGGACTCTGACTCTCTATTGGTTACACAGACTTTTGGCCTCCCATCCTATTCTAACCAACCTCTCGCCGGCTTTGTATTCATGTTACCTGATGAAATTGCTGTTACAATATGATCTTGTTGTCCTCTGATGCACATTCAAATGTCATAAAAAATCAACACTGCAGAGTTCTCCCTGTCCTCTGCCGTGCCCTGATTATATTACTGCTGATTATATTAGGAAATGTGCATGTACATCCTGGCCTGTCGACTGTTGCTAGCCCCAATTCTGACTTGAGCTCAGATTTCTGCTTGTTAAAACTTCTTTGGGATAGGGGGCGGTATTTTGACGTCCGGATGAAAAGTGCGCCCAAAGTAAACTGTCTGCTACTCAGGCCCAGAAGCTAGGATATGCATACATATTGGTAGATTTGGATTAAAAACACTCTAAAGTTTCTAAAACTGTTAAAATAATGTCTGTGAGTATAACAGAACTTATTTGAAGTTATTTGGCAGGCGAAACCCCGAGGACAAACCATCCAGGATTTTTTGTTGTTGAGTTCACTGTGTTTTCAATTGGTTTTCTATGGGAAACTGGATTTATGAAACTGGTTGCAGTTCCTATTGCTTCCACTAGATGTCAACAGTCTTTAGAAAATGGTTGATGTTTTTCTTTAGAGAAATGAAGAAGTACGGCTATTCAGAATGAGGGTCAAGCCAAGTATACTTTTTTGTTTGGTGCACGCGACCTGGAACTCTCTCCACATTCATTTTATCCGCTATTGAACACAGTATATTCCGTCTTAAATTGTATCGATTATTTACGTTTTA
The DNA here is from genome assembly GCF_965601325.2 of Salmo salar. NCBI lineage: Eukaryota > Metazoa > Chordata > Actinopteri > Salmoniformes > Salmonidae > Salmo > Salmo salar. The sequence continues at coordinate 56,783,181 of NC_138306.1, read as the reverse complement.
GGATACCTAAAGTCGGATTAGAAAAGTTGTTTGAAATGTTTGGACCAAGTTTACAGGTAACTTATTAGAAAATTTGTCGTCATGATGGGCGAGTTGGAACCGGTGTATTTCTGAATCAAACGCGCCAAATAAATTGACATTTTGGGGTTGTAACAAAGGAATTTATCGAACAAAAGGACCATTTGTGATGTTTCTGGGACATATTGGAGTGCCAACAGAAGAAGATCTTCAAAGGTAAGGCATTAATTATATCTTTATTTCTGACTTTTGTGTTGCAACTCCCTGGTTGAAAAATGTTTGTCATGCATGTGTATGATGAGGTGCTGTCCTCAGATAATCGCATGGTTTGCTTTCACCGTAAAGCCTTTTTGAAATCTGACACATTGGCTGGATTAACAAGAATTTAGGCTTTATTTTGACATATTGCATGTGTATTTTCAAGAATGTTAAATATTTACAATTTTGTAGTTTGAATTTGGCGCCCTGCACTTTCACTGGATGTTGGTCAGGTGAGACGTTACTGTCCCACCTAGCCTAGAGAGGTTTTAACACTGATTTCTGCTCTCGTAAAAGCCTGGGTTTTCTGCATGTTAACACTAGAAGATTATTACCTAAAACTGATGTCACCATTGCCCTTGATTCTAAGTAGCGTTGTGCTCCTATTTTTATTGACTTGGCCAGAGCTTTTGATACAGTAGACCATTCCATTCTTGTGGGCAGGCTAATGAATATTGGTGTCTCTGAGGGGTCTTTGGCCTGGTTTACTAACTACCTCTCTCAAAGAGTGCAGTGAATAAAGTCAGAACATCTGCTGTCTCAGCCACTGCCTGTCACCAAAGGAGTACCCCAAGGCTGGATCCTAGGCCACATGCTCTTCTCAATTTACTGTACATCAACAACATAGCTCAGGCAGTAGGAAGCTCTCTCATCCATTTATATGTAGATGATACAATCTTATACTCAGCTGGGCCCTCCCTGGATTTTGTGTTAAACACTCTACAACAAAGCTTTCTTAATGTCCAACAAGCTTTCTCTGCCCTTAACCTTGTTCTAAACACCTCCAAACAAAGGTAATGTGGTTTGGTAAGAAGAATGCCCTTCTCCCCACAGGTGTGATTACTACCTCTGAGGGTTTAGAACTTAAAGTTGTGTCATGACGTTGGCCTCTTTTGGTACAAGGAGGACAGTTGACCCCCTCCCTTTTGCAAAACCACCCCCTACCTTCCCCCCAATCCACCCTGTGTGTAAAGGGTCGTAAAAACTCTAAAATTCCAGGAGAGTCTCTGGCCACATGGCCCATAGAGAGACACAGGAAATTCTTCCAACTCATAGAATTGGAGAGCCAAGCGACATTTTGTGTTCTGGAGAAGGTATGGAAGATTGGTGAAGAATCCAGCTACGAACTGATCCGCTTGGTACAATTTTGTGATACTCAGAAGAGACAATATAGCCATATTACCATAAAACTGTTTATATAATAGCATCATAATGGTTGTATAGAATGTATTAATAAGGATAAAGCTTTTGTAAGACATTGAGATGCTATGTACTGATGTAATGTGATAGAATTGTATTTCTGTAACCAAATCTAACTCAGTCATAGGCACGCCCCCAGGGACCCATACAGGACCAGGCGTCATTTGACAAGCTGTACTATGGGCACTATAAAACACCCCCTGATTTACATTTCTTCAGACCAGGCCTACACTCTATGGCCAGAGGTTTGACCATCCAAGTACTCTACTGAAAGTGAACTATACCACGTGGTTAACTTTTAGACTATCGAGACCGACAGAATAAGAACAAGTCTTTGATATTAATTATTAGTCTGCAGCTAAGTAAATTATATCATTGAACGCGAAGACCAACGAAACAACCATTCGATGACGACATTAATGAATGTCGCTCTGAAAGATCCATTCTAACCGAGAGAGAGAGAGAGAACGCAGACAAAACTCCCCAACAGAACAGAACTCTCGAACAAGGATCACGACGACACACTGAGCGTAAATATATATTGATTGCAATTGTTCCCGAATGAGTGAGCCTTCAATTGTCAATTGTTAATATTAATGAACTCTGTGCAACTTCTCAGCTGACCGTTTATGACCCATTGTTCAACAGGCCGACCTGCCTGTTTAGCCCACAAGGGCACATTCCTCTACCAATCCTTTGTGACGATAATTACTGTTTGTATGTTTTTCTGTTAATTACTTAGTGTAGTAAATAAATGATTTTAAGACAATTGATGTATGGATGATTTTAGTAAAGACTGGGTTCGTGCAGATACAACAATTTATGACGTTTTGGAATGAGACTGGACTAGAGGTAAAATACACCATTTAAACCAGAAGATAATCGGCCTATATAATAATATAGGAAAGTTATGTTAGGAAAATTATAACTTTGTAATCTGAATATTCTCCTTGGTGCCCCGATCTCCTAGTTAATTACAATTAAACGATTAATCAGTTTAATCGCGTGATAATAATTACAGGGAGTTAATTGATAAACATGTCTTCCGTTTAATGGTACCCAAAGACACGACAGTTGTCACCTCATACAAGTACTTGGGGGTATGGCTAGACGGTGCACTGTCTTTCTCTTGGCACATATCCAAGTTGCAGGCTAAGGTTAAATCTAGACTTGGTTTCCTCTATTGTAATCACTCCTCTTTCACCCCAGCTGGCAAACTAACCCTGATTCAGATGACCATCCTACCCATGCTAGATTACGGAGATATAATTTATAGATCGGTGAGGGTGCTCTAGAGTGGCTAGATGTTCTTTACCATTCGGCCGCCAATGCTCCTCATAGGAAACATCACTGCACTCTATATTCCTCTGTAAACTGGTCATCTCTGTATACCCAACACAAGACCTACTGGTTGATGCTTATTTATAAAACCCTCTAAGGCCTCGCTCCCCCCTATCTGAGATATCTACTGTAGCCCTCATCCTCCACATACAACACCCGTTCACTCCCCCCCTATCTGAGATATCTACTGCAGTCCTCATCCTCCACATACAACACCCGTTCACTCCCCCCCTATCTGAGATATCTACTGTAGCCCTCATCCTCCACATACAACAGCCGTTCACTCCCCCCTATCTGAGATATCTACTGCAGCCCTCATCCTCCACATACAACACCCGTTCACTCCCCCCCTATCTGAGATATCTACTGCAGCCCTCATCCTCCACATACAACACCCGTTCACTCCCCCCTATCTGAGATATCTACTGTAGCCCTCATCCTCCACATACAACACCCGTTCACTCCCCCCTATCTGAGATATCTACTGCAGTCCTCATCCTCCACATACAACACCCGTTCACTCCCCCCTATCTGAGATATCTACTGTAGCCCTCATCCTCCACATACAACACCCGTTCACTCCCCCCTATCTGAGATATCTACTGCAGCCCTCATCCTCCACATACAACAGCCGTTTTGCAACTGTCACGACTTCCGCCGAAGTCGGCTCCTCTCCTTGTTCGGGCGGTGTTTGGTGGTCGACGTCACTGGCTTTCTAGCCATCGCCGATCCATTTTTCATGTATCCATTTGTTTTGTCTTGTTCCCTGCACAACTGGTTTTCATTCCCCAATCAACTCATCTGTATTTATTCCTCTGTTCCCCATCATGACTTTGTGTAGGATTGTTTGTTGTTACGTGTTTTGGATATTGTGGATATTTTTACGCGCTATACTTTTGTCTATGTTCCGTGTTTTGGGCATATTTTATGTTATTTTTGTGCGTTCATTTTGACCAGAATAAAGTGCACTTGTTCATTATACTCTACTCTCCTTCGCCTGACTTCGCCTCCGATACACACACCTGTCACGTCCTGACCAGTATTAGGGATTATTTGTAATTGTAGTTTGGTCAGGACGTGGCAGAGGGTATTTGTTTTATGTGGTTCGGGGTGGTTGGTTGTGTATTTAGGGTGTTTGATTTGTTAGTTCTGGGTTTTGGGTATGTTCTAGGTTTGTATTTCTACGTTCTGTCTAGTTTAGTTTTCAATGTTTAGGTTTGGGTGTTGGACTCTCAATTGGAGGCAGGTGTTTCTCGTTGCCTCTGACTGAGAGTCCTATATATATAGGTATGTGTTTGGGTTTGTGAGTTGTGGGAGATTAATTGCTGTGTATAGCTTTGTGCCTTACAGGCCTGTTAGTCGTCGTCGGTGTGGTTTTCCTGTGTACGTGGTTTGTTTTCGGTTTACCTTCTTATCCTTAATAAAAAGAAGATGACTACACATAACCCCGCTGCGTATTGGTCCACTTTCTCCGACGATGATTTCTCTCTATCTTCAGACGACGAAGAGTGTGACAACACCTAACAGCAACACCCAAGTTGTGTTGCTACCATACTGTGTTGTCATGTTGTGTTTCTACCATGCTGTGCTGTCATGTTGTGTTGCTACCATGCTGTGTTGTCATGTTGTGTGTCTACCATGCTGTGTTGTCATGTTGTGTTGCTACCATGCTGTGTTGTCATGTTGTGTTGCTACCATGTTGTTGTCATGTTGTGTTGCTACCACGCTGTGTTGTCATGTTGTGTTGCTACCGTGTTGTTGTCATGTTGTGTTTCTACCGTGCTGTGTTGTCATGTTGTGATGCTACCGTGTTGTTGTCATGTTGTGTTGCTACCACGCTGTGTTGTCATGTTGTGTTGCTACCATGCTGTGTTGTCATGTTGTGTTGCTACCATGCTGTGTTGTCATGTTGTGTTGCTACCATGCTGTGTTGTCATGTTGTGTTGCTACTGTGTTGTTGTCATGTTGTGTTGCTACCATGCTGTGTTGTCATGTTGTGTTGCTACCATGCTGTGTTGTCATGTTGTGTTTCTACCATGCTGTGTTGTCATGTTGTGTTGCTACCATGCTGTGTTGTCATGTTGTGTTGCTACTGTGTTGTTGTCATGTTGTGTTGCTACCATGCTGTGTTGTCATGTTGTGTTTCTACCATGCTGTGTTGTCATGTTGTGTTGCTACTGTGTTGTTGTCATGTTGTGTTGCTACCATGCTGTGTTGTCATGTTGTGTTGCTACCATGCTGTGTTGTCATGTTGTGTTGCTACTGTGTTGTTGTCATGTTGTGTTGCTACCATGCTGTGTTGTCATGTTGTGTTGCTACTGTGTTGTTGTCATGTTGTGTTTCTACCATGCTGTGTTGTCATGTTGTGTTGCTACCATGCTGTGTTGTCATGTTGTGTTGCTACCATGCTGTGTTGTCATGTTGTGTTGCTACCATGCTGTGTTGTCATGTTGTGTTGCTACCACGCTGTGTTATCATGTTGTGTTGCTACCATGCTGTGTTGTCATGTTGTGTTTCTACCGTGTTGTTATCATGTTGTGTTTCTACCACGCTGTGTTGCCATGTTGTGTTTCTACCGTGCTGTTATCATGTTGTGTTGCTACCATGCTGTGTTGTCATGTTGTGTTTCTACCGTGTTGTTATCATGTTGTGTTTCTACCGTGTTGTTGTCATGTTGTGTTTCTACCGTGCTGTTATCATGTTGTGTTGCTACCATGCTGTGTTGTCATGTTGTGTTTCTACCGTGTTGTTATCATGATGTGTTTCTACCGTGTTGTTGTCATGTTGTGTTGCTACCATGCTGTGTTGTCATGTTGTGTTTCTACCGTGTTGTTGTCATGTTGTGTTTCTACCGTGCTGTGTTGCCATGTTGTGTTTCTACCATGCTGTTTTGTTGTCTTCGGTCTCTCTTTATGTAGCTTTATGTGGTGCCTCTCTTGTCGTGATGTGTGTTTTGTCCTAAATTAGTAAGTTTTATCCCAGCCCCCGTGTCCCCGCAGGAGGCCTTTTGCCTCTTGGTAGGCCGTCATTGTAAATAAGAATTTGTTCTTAAACTGACTTGCCGAGTTAAATAAAGGTAAATAAATACATTAAATAGTAGACACCCCACCAGCTTAGACTGTTTATTGCCAAAAATAAGAAGTTAAATACAATTAAAAAATATTTTTTTTAATCTCTCAGATATACTGTAGGCCAGACACTTCAGAACAAACTTAATTTAGATATTTTTTGGGGACTATCTGCTATTCAATGTGCTTGTATGTGTAACAGTGTAGGTTCCGTCCCTCTCTTCGCCCCAACCCGAACCACCGCTAACTAGCTAGCCATTTCACATCGGTTACATATGGGCTAATAGCAGTCAGGCCAAACCTCTATTTTTACCACTATTTTTATTTATGCGGTACCAGTCAAAAGTTTGGACACACGTACTCATTCATTGGTTTTTCTTAACCTGTTATGGATAGGGGGCAGTATTTTCACAGCCGGATAAAAAACGTACCCAATTTAATCTGATTATTACTCCTGCCCAGAAACTAGAATATGCATATAATTATAAGCTTTGGATAGAAAACACTCCAAAGTTTCTAAAACTGTTTGAATGGTGTCTGTGAGTATAACAGAACTCATTTGGCAGGCCAAAACCTGAGAAGATTCTGTACAGGAAGTACCCTGTCTGACCATTTCTTGGCCTTCTTTGCCATCTCTATCCATTACAAAGGATCTCTGCTGTTACGTGACACTTCCTACGGCTCACATGGGCTCTCAGAAGGCGGCAAAAAGTTGAATCGTGGCTTTGCAGGCTCTGGTTGAAACAAAGTAGCGCGTTTGGGTAGTGGCTGGTTACAGTACTGTGAGACTCAGGCGCGTACCCGCGTTGACCGAATGCTTTGTTTTCTTTCCTCTGTTTACCTAAACGCAGATTCCCGGTCGGAATATTATCGCTTTTTTACGAGAAAAATGGCATAAAAATGGATTTTAAACAGCGGTTGACATGCTTCGAAGTACGGTAATGGAATATTTAGAAATCTTTTGTCACGAATTGCGCCATGCTCGTAACCCTGATTTACCATTTCGGATAGTGTCTAGAACGCACGAACAAAACGCCGCTATTTGGATATAACGATGGATTATTTTGGACCAAACCAACATTTGTTATTGAAGTAGCAGTCCTGGGAGTGCATTCTGACGAAGACAACAAAGGTAATCAAACTTTTGTAATAGTAAATCGGAGTTTGGTCAGGGCTAAACTTGGTCGGTGTCTAAATGGCTAGCCGTGATGGCTGGGCTATCTACTGAGAATATTGCTAAATGTGCTTTCACCGAAAAGCTATTTTAAAATCGGACATATCGAGTGCATAGAGGAGTTCTGTATCTATAATTCTTAAAATTATTGTTATGTTTTTTGTGAACGTTTATCATGAGTAATTTAGTAAATTCACCGGATGTTTGCGGGGGGTATGCTAGTTCTGAACGTCACATGCTAATGTAAAAAAGCAGTTTTTTGATATAAATATGAACTTGATTGAACAAAACATGCATGCATTGTATAACATAATGTCCTAGGGTTGTCATCTGATGAAGATCATCAAAGGTTAGTGCTGCATTTAGCTGTGGTTTTGTTTTTTGTGACATTATATACTAGCTTGAAAAATGGGTGTCTGATTATTTCTGGCTGGGTACTCTGCTGACATAATGTAATGTTTTGCTTTCGCTGTAAAGCCTTTTTGAAATCGGACAGTGTGGTTAGATTAACGAGAGTCTTGTCTTTAAAATGCTGTAAAATAGTCATATGTTTGAAAAATGGAAGTTTTCAGATTTTAAAGGAGTTTGTATTTCGCGCCACGCCCATCATTGGATATTGGAGCAGGTGTTCCGCTAGCGGAACGTCTAGATGTAAGAGGTACTTTAAGGGGTCATAAAATTCTAAATCTAATAACTAAAAGATATTTGGTATGACCTTCTTAAAAGAATTCCATATGGCTTAGTAGAACCCCCCCATCCCCCGGCTTAGACAGGGCTTAGACTATTATGGGTTAAGTTTCTGCCTAAATGAGGTGCGGAGCGTGATCTGATTTGCCGAAAGGAGAGAGAGGGAGGGCCTTGTTGCCATCCTGAGAGTAGAAATGATCCAGGGTATGTGATGCGTGTGTAGAACAGGAAATGTGTTGATAGAAATTCGGAAGGGTTTAGCTCGGGAGGTAATGCGGTCAGCATTTGATGGTGAGGTATTCCAGATCGGGAGAACAAAAAAGACTTGAGTTCCTGTACGTTACCACAATCACGAGTTGTTAATCATGAAACAAACCCCTCCGCCTTTCCTTTTCCCGGAGAGTTCCTTCTTCCTGTCCGAGCGATGGACGGAGAACCCTACTGGCTGAATGGATGGGGACAATATATCCGGAGAGAGCCATGATTCCTTAAAACAGAGTATGTTACAGTCTCTGAAGTCTCTCTGGAAGGAGATTTTGGCCATGAGCACATCTACTTTATTGTCCAAGGGCTGAACGTTAGCGAGTAATATACTCGAAAGCAGTGGATGGTATGCACGCCAACTGAGTCTGACTAGGGCCCCACTTATTCCTCTTCTCCGGTGTCAGCGTTTTGATGCAGCCCCCGAGATGAATAGAGCTGTCTCGGGAAGTTAAAAAAAGATCCAGGTCAGGGAAACTGAATTTCTGCTCTGATTTCTGGTGAATGACTGCCAATCTAATATCCAAAAGTTATTTATGGCTGTAGGTAATAATACAAGAAACATTCTGAGCAATTAATGTAAAAAAATAATCAATACTGGAAAGATGGCTAGGATCTAGAAACAGGACGACCGTTACTGTCGGCGCCATCTTGTCGATTTAGTGCACTACTTTTGACCAGGGCCCATAGGGAATCCCATAGCGCCCTGGTACAAAATAATGCACTACAGAGGGAAGAGGGTGGCATTTGGGATGCAGCCCGGATGTGGCCCTTCTCTCTCCCCTTCTCTCTCCGTCTCGCTCTCCATCTCTCTCTCCTTCTCTCTCCCCTTCTCTCTCCCCTTCTCTCTCTCCTTCTCTCTCCCCTTCTCTCTCCCCTTCTCTCTCCGTCTCGCTCTCCATCTCGCTCTCCATCTCTCTCTCCTTCTCTCTCTCCTTCTCTCTCCCCTTCTCTCTCCGTCTCGCTCTCCTTCTCTCTCTCCGTCTCTCCATCTCTCTCTCTGTTTCTCTCCCCTTCTCTCTCTGTCTCTCTCTCCATCTATCTCCCCTTCTCTCTCTCCTTCTCTCTCCCCTTCTCTCGTTTGGTCTCTCCGTCTCTCTCTCTGTCTCTCTCTCCTTCTCTCTCTCTCCTTCTCTCTCCTTCTCTCTCTTTCTAACCCCCCTTCTCTCCCTCCTCTCTTTCCGTCTCTCCATCTATCTCTCTCCTTCTCTCTCCTCTCTCCGTCTCTTTCCTTCCTTCTTTCTCTCATTCTCTCTCTCTTTCTCTCCGTCTCTCTCTTGCACTCTCTCCTTCTCTCTCTCCCTAACACATGGACTTAGTTCAAAAGTAGTGCGCTATATAGGGAATAGGGTGGCATTTGGGACGCGTTCGAACACTAACCATCCCAGATCCCTCCTATAGAAGGAAAGTCTCAAAGAACCTCTCACGTTATTAGCAGTGTTTAGCTTGTCTAGTCTCACCTACTAAATTAAACTACAGAGTTGGATTACACTGGCTCCAGGTCATCTATAAGTCTTTGCTAGGTAAAGCTCCGCCTTATCTCAGCTCACTGGTCACCATAGCAACACCCACCCATAGCACACGCTCCAGCAGGTATATTCCACTGGTCATCCCCAAAGCCAACACCTCCTTTGGCCGCCTCTCCTTCCAGTTCTCTGCTGCCAATGACTGGAACGAATTGCAAAAATCACTGAAATTGGAGACTTATATCTCCCTCACTAACTTTAAGCATCAGCTGTCAGAGCAGTTTAGCGATCGTCGCAGCTGTACACAGCCAATCTGTAAAAAGCACATCCAACCAACTACCAACCTCATCCCCATATTTGTTTTTTTGTTTTTCTGCTCTTCTGCACACCAGTATTTATACTTGAACATCCTCATCTGCACATATATCACTCCAGTGTTAATTGCTATATTGTAATTACTTCGCCACTATTGGCCTATTTATTGCCTTACTTCCTTACTTCATTTGCACACACTGTATACAGATGTTTCTATTGTGTTATTGACTGTACATTTGTTTATCCCATGTGTAACTCTGTGTTGTTTGTGTCGCACTGCTATGCTTTATCTTGGCCAGGTCGCAGTTGTAAATGAGAACTTGTTCTCAACTGGCCTACCTGGTTAAATAAAGGTGAAATAAATAAATAAATAAAATACAGAGAAACAGCCCTTTCCTGAAAACAGTAGAGTAGTTAGTAATCGTGAATGGGATGCCATGCAGTCCTCACTAGTGCACTGAAGTTATTCAATCTTCATTCAGCAGGCCTGGCGCTTCACCGAAACAGCAACAAGTACGGTCGGTATGTATATGTGGTGAGCTCATAGACATAAAATGACATAGAAAGACCTGTGATTCTAGTTCTAAACAGACAGATGATCTGGGGGAGATCAACACACTCCAAAATAACACATGGAATAATGTCTGATGTTCGCCATCTTATTTCCACTATTGTGTAGTTGAGACAGAATCATCATTAGCCCTATTTGAAAATGACTGGAGCAGAACTGACTGGAGCAGAACTGACTGGAGCAGAACTGACTGAAGCAGAAGTGTCTGGAGCAGAAGTGTCTGGAGCAGAAGTGTCTGGAGCAGAACTGACTGGAGCAGAACTAACTGGAGCAGAACTGACTGGAGCAGAACTGACTGGAGCAGAACTGTCTGGAGCAGAAGTGCCTGGAGCAGAAGTGCCTGGAGCAGAAGTGCCTGAAGCAGAAGTGCCTGGAGCAGAAGTGCCTGGAGCAGAAGTGCCTGGAGCAGAAGTGACTGAAGCAGGACTGACTGGAGCAGAAGTGCCTGGAGCAGAACTACCAGGAGCAGAAGTGCCTGGAGAAGAAGTGCCTGGAGCAGAACTACCAGGAGCAGAAGTGCCTGGAGAAGAAGTGCCTGGAGCAGAACTACCAGGAGCAGAAGTGCCTGGAGAAGAAGTGCCTGGAGCAGAACTACCAGGAGCAGAAGTGCCTGGAGCAGAAGTGTCTGGAGCAGAAGTGACTGGAGCAGAACTGACTGGAGCAGAAGTGACTGGAGCAGAACTACCAGGAGCAGAAGTGCCTGGAGAAGAAGTGCCTGGAGCAGAAGTGCCTGGAGCAGAAGTGTCTGGAGCAGAAGTGACTGGAGCAGAACTGACTGGAGCAGAAGTGACTGGAGCAGAACTGTCTGGAGCAGAACTAAAAGCTCCATAGAACGTTCATAACAATGATTTGATGTGACCGCCGTGCAACCCATGAGTAAATCTTGTAGCCTACCCTGTTTGTGAAAGCGGTCTGTTCAGTGATGATGCTATGGTTCCTACCCTGTCTGTTAAAGCGGTCTGTTCAGTGATGATGCTATGGTTCCTACCCTGTCTGCGAGAGCGGTCTGTTCAGTGATGATGCTATGGTTCCTACCCTGTCTGTGAAAGCGGTCTGTTCAGTGATGATGCTATGGTTCCTACCCTGTCTGTTCGCTGGATCTGTTCAGTGATGATGCTATGGTTCCTACCCTGTCTGTGAGCTGGATCTGTTGAGTGATGATTCTATGGTTCCTACCCTGTCTGTGAGCTGGGTCTGTTCAGTGATGATGTTATGGTTTCTACCCTGTCTGTGAGCTGGATCTGTTCAGTGATGATGCTATGGTTCCTACCCTGTCTGTTCTGTTCAGTGATGATGCTATGGTTCCTACCCTGTCTGTGAAAGCGGTCTGTTCAGTGATGATGCTATGGATCCTACCCTGTCTGTGAGAGCGGTCTGTTCAGTGATGATGCTATGGTTCCTACCCTGTCTGTGAAAGCGGTCTGTTCAGTGATGATGCTATGGTTCCTACCCTGTCTGTGAGCTGGGTCTGTTTGACCAGTAGCTGGTCCCGGTCCATCCTGGTCTGAGACAGCTGCTCCTTCAGGACTCTGTTCTCCTCCTGTAGACTGGTGTCATCATCTGAGGGTAAATACAGGTATAAACATTAAGAACACCTTCCTGATATTGAGTGTTGATGATAGAGGTAGATATCAGTATGTTAATGATAGAGATAGGTATCAGTATGTTGATGATATCAGTAGATATCAGTATGTTGATGATAGAGGTAGATATCAGTATGTTGATGATAGAGGTACATATAGGTATGTTAATGATAGAGGTAGATATCAGTATGTTAATGATAGAGGTAGATATCAGTATGTTAATGATAGAGGTAGATATCAGTATGTTGATGATAGAGGAAGGTATCCTTCTATACATATAGAGGTAGATATCAGTATGTTAATGATAGAGGTAGATATCAGTATGTTAATGATAGAGGTAGATATCAGTATGTTAATGATAGAGGAAGGTATCGTTCTATACATATATAGGTAGATATCAGTATGTTGATGATAGAGGTAGATATCAGTATGTTAATGATAGCAGTAGATATCAGTATGTTGATGGGTAGATATCAGTATGTTAATGATAGAGGTAGATATCAGTATGTTAATGATAGAGGTAGATATCAGTATGTTGATGATAGAGGTAGATATCAGTATGTTAATGATAGAGGTAGATATCAGTATGTTGATGATAACAGTAGATATCAGTATGTTGATGATAGAGATAGATATCAGTATGCTGATGATAGAGGTAGATATCAGTATGCTAATGATAGAGGTAGATATCAGTATGTTAATGATAGAGGCAGATATCAGTATGTTGATGATAGAGGCAGATATCAGTATGTTAATGATAGAGGCAGATATCAGTATGTTGATGATATCAGTAGATATCAGTATGTTGATGATAGAGGTAGGTATCAGTATGTTGATGATATCAGTAGGTATCGTTCTATACATATAGAGGTAGATATCAGTATGTTAATGATAGAGGTAGATATCAGTATGTTAATGATAGAGGAAGGTATCAGTATGTTGATGATAGAGGTTGATATCAGTATGTTGATGATAGAGGCAGATATCAGTATGTTGATGATATCAGTAGATATCAGTATGTTGATGATAGAGGTAGATATCAGTATGTTGATGATAGAGGTAGATATCAGTATGTTAATGATAGAGGTAGATATCAGTATGTTGATGATAGAGGTAGATATCAGTATGTTGATGATATCAGTAGATATCAGTATGTTAATGATAGAGGTTGATATCAGTATGTTGATGATAGAGGTAGATATCAGTATGTTGATGATAGAGGTAGATATCAGTATGTTGATGATATCAGTAGGTATCGTTCTATACATATAGAGGAAGGTATCAGTATGTTGATGATAGAGGTAGGTATTGTTCTATACATATAGAGGTAGATATCAGTATGTTGATGATAGAGGAAGGTATCGTTCTATACATATAGAGGTAGATATCAGTATATTGATGATAGAGGTAGGTATCGTTCTATACATATAGAGGTAGATATCAGTATGTTGATGATAGAGGTTGATATCAGTATGTTGATGATAGAGGTTGATATCAGTATGCTGATGATAGAGGTTGATATCAGTATGTTGATGATAGAGGTTGATATCAGTATGTTGATGATAGAGGTTGATATCAGTATGTTGATGATAGAGGTTGATATCAGTATGCTGATGATAGAGGTAGATATCAGTATGTTGATGATAGAGGTTGATATCAGTATGTTGATGATAGAGGTTGATATCAGTATGTTGATGATAGAGGTTGATATCAGTATGTTGATGATAGAGGTTGATATCAGTATGCTGATGATAGAAGTAGGTTCTATACATTATGTTCAATGAGCTGTGGTCTGAGAAAGGTATGGCCTTGGTCTACCAGCAGGGTTAGCCAGGTTCCTGGTGATGATCTGTCTGATGCGGGAGGAGACGGGTGTTGCTGTAGAGGAGGCGGAGCCTGAGACGGGCGTGGCAGCGGGCGTGGCAGCGGGCGTGGCAGCGGCAGAGTCCTGTCCATCTCCTCTTGTTGTCAGAGACAGATTACTCTCCTCTACCCTGCTGCTGCTGTCAGGGAGACTAGAGAGTAGAGACTCCTCCAGCTTCTACACACACACACACACACACACATCGTGACATGACACCACCCAATAGTTACTCTAGCTGTGTGTCTGTGTGTCTGTGTGTCTGTCTGTCTGTCTGTGTGCTGCTGTCATGGGGGAGCAGAGAGACTCCTTCAGCTTCTACCGGCCTCACACCATCAACCAGTAATTACTGTAATGGGTAATTAGCATTCAATGGTTACTAGGGCAATAGCACTGCTGTACACTGGAGCATTTTTAATGTGGGAGGAAAACCCTCTGCCTAGGGAGACTAAACAAATATTAAGCAGATTCATATTTTTATATTTATGGATTGTGATAAACGTAAGGTAATATTTAATCCGACTAAATGCAGTCTTGCAAAGTGAGAAGGCTTCTGTCCTTCTAGTGCACTCACAGTGATTTATTTGAATTTGACTGTGTGGCCTTGTTTTCGAGTCAGGTGCACAGATGTGTGTGTATTACTGAAGTGTGTAATACAATTAGGAACACGCATCGACATGTTTGTAGTCCTCTGTTTTCATTTGTTAACAACAAGTGCTTGGCTTTCATCTATTTGCAAAACTATCCTAAATGCACAATTTGAGCTCATGTTCAAGATTATGTTCAAACTCAGGCTACTGTTGCACAAACCTGAATCACAGCTTCTAGTCCAGGCGATGTTGGTTCGCGTTGGTCTCCTTGAGAACTCATTGAAAAAACTGATAGGAACTTTCTACACTGTGCCCGACAAAACAGGATTAGCTACAATCCATAAAACACATGTACAAGGGCAAATTGGTCAAAGAAAAAAAAAATAGGAAAAACAATTTGAAAAAGAAATGCTTTAAAACCAATGTAAGTAGTTTAGTTGTAAACGCATAAACTAAGTGGCATGCTATTTAAAAAAATAAAAATAATATTTAACTTAATCTAAGCATTCTACGACGAATAACGATTTCCTAACTTTTGCTAGTGTCACCAATAAAAACGTTTTTAAAAACACCCAGAGACAACAGAGTGCGAACTTGCGAGGCAAATCCCAGCAGAGGTTGCCGGGGTAACCAGACGCTCCCCGGGCCGTTTCCATAGCAAGAGGGACGCGGGTGAGTTCGATGGGTGCAGTAGAGGGTTACTTTTGTAGCCTCGCTTTGATACAAATTGGTTAATGATCAAATACTTTGCTGCAGCGGGAGGAAAGAGACTTTCTGCGGGATATCAATATTTCAAGATCTCCGTGGCAGATCAACAGTGTTCTAATCAGTGATTTATATATACACCATATTAACATGGTGGTATAGATCATTGGTTCTAATTGACTAAATCTAATGATCCATTTTATAATGGGGCAAAAACGGGTTGAATCACGCAGTGGTGTAGTGGAGCCTGTCGGAAGTGGATATAGTAAACATTTCGCTAACGGCCTGCCCAGCTGAAGGAAAAGCCTCTTTGTGAAAACTTCTGACAAACAGTGACATACACTCTGAATAGAAATCCTGTATTGGTCTTTCACAGTCAGGCCAACCCAAGCTGTACTGGCGGTCCACGTCAGGCCCCCGCTGTCGGTCTTTGGCCACAGTCAGGCCAACCCAAGCTGTACTGGTCATATTGGTCTTTCACAGTCAGGCCAACCCAAGCTGTACTGGTCGGCCACGTCGGCCACCCGCTGTCGGTCTTTGGCCACAGTTAGGCCAACCCAAGCTGTACTGGTCATATTGGTCTTTCACAGTCAGGCCAACCCAAGCTGTACTGGTCATATTGGTCTTTCACAGTTAGGCCAACCCAAGCTGTACTGGTCATATTGGTCTTTCACAGTTAGGCCAACCCAAGCTGTACTGGTCATATTGGTCTTTCACAGTCAGGCCAACCCAAGCTGTACTGTGGAAGTAGGCTAACAGGCGGCCTATTATTGAAATAGGTAATTGAGGCTGTGTCAACTGAGTCAGAAATTAACAGAATTCTGATTTCTCTCAAAGTCAACTGTTTAAAAAAATAAATATATATATATACATGTGAATTTTATTTTTATACAACACCAGTCAAAAGTTTGGACACATCTACTCATTCAAGGGTTTTTCTTTTGTTTTTACTATTTTCTACATTGTAGAATTATAGTGAAGACATCAGAACTATGAAACAACACATATGGAATCATGTAGTAACCAAAAAAGTGTTAAACAAATCAAAATGCATTTTATATATGAGATTCTTCAAAGTAGCCACCCTTTGCCTTGATGACAGCTTTGCACACTCTTGGCATTCTCTCAACCAGCTTCATGAGGTAGTCACCTGGAATGCATTTCAATTAACAGGTGTGCCTTGTTAAAAGTAAATTTGTGGAATGTCTTTCCTTCTTAATGCGTTTGAGCCAATCAGTTGTGTTATGACAAGGTAGGGTTGGTATACAGAAGATAGCCCTATTTGGTAAAAGACCAAGGACAGCTCCAACAAGCAAAGAGAAACAACAGTCCATCATTACTTTAGGACGTGAAGGTCAGTAAATCCCCAAAATTTCAAAAACTTTTTACGTTTCTTCAAGTGCAGTCGCAAAAACCATCAAGTGCTATGATGAAACTGTCTCTCACTAGGACCACCACAGGAAAGGAAGACCCAGAGTTACCTCTGCTACAGAGGATAAGTTCATTAGAGTTACCAGCCTCAGAAATTGCAGCCCAAATAAATGCTTCACTGAGGTAAAGTAACAGACACATCTCAACATCAACTGTTCAGAGGAGACGGCGTGAATCAGGCCTTCATGGTCAAATTGCTACAAAGAAACCTCTACTAAAGGACACCAATAAGAAGAATAGACTTGCTTGGACCATGAAAAACGAGCAATGGACATTAGACCGGTGAAAATATTTCCTTTGGTCTGATGAGTCCAAATTTGAGATTTTGGTTCCAACCGCCGTGTCTTTGTGAGACGCAGAGTAGGTGAACGGATGTCTCTGCATGTGTAGTTCCCACCATGAAGCATGGAGGAGGAGGTGTGATGGTGCTTTGCTGGTGACACTGTTTGGGATTTATTTAGAATTCAAGGCACAGCATGGCTACCACAGCATTCTGCAGCAATAAACCATCCCATCTGGTTTGCGCTTAGTGGCACTATCATTTGTTTTTCAACAGAACAATGACCCAACACACGTCCAGGCTGTGTAAGGGCTATTTGACCACGAAGGAGAGTGATGGAGTGCTGCATCAGATGACCTGGCCTCCACAATCAACCGACCTCAACCCAATTGAGATGGTTTGGGATGAGTTGGACAGCAGAATGAAGGAAAATCAGCCAAGAAGTGCTCAGCGTATGTGAGAACTCCTTCAAGACTGTTGGAAAGCATTCCAGGTGAAGCTGGTTAAGAGAATACCAAGAGTGTGCAAAGCTGTCATCAAGGCAAAGGGTGGCTACTTTGAAGAATCTAAGATCTAAAATATATTTTGATTTGTTTAAAAAAAAAATGGTTACTACATGATTCCATATTTGTTATTTCATAGTTTTGATGTCTTCACTATTATTCTACAATATAGAAAATAGTAAAAAATAAAGAAAAACCAAGAATGAGTAGGTGTGTCCAAACTTTTGACTGGTCCTGTATCTGTGACCAACATATGCATATTTGTATTCCTGATTCATGTGAACTCCATAGCGTAGCAAATATTTGTTTTCTTCAATTGACTGATTTCCTTATGACCTGTAACTCAGTAAAATCTTTGAAATTGTTTCATGTTGCCTTTTTATATTTTTCAGGATATATATATATATTATATAATTCATGGATTATGTTTTAAATACTTTTAAATATAAAAAGTGTGGTAAATATGTACCTTTTCCTGTGAAAAAAAAAATATTGTTCAAAACAAGCGTATTGCTCTGCTCCTCAGGGACTGTCAGCAGCAGCTACGCCTCTACGAGCCCATAGGCCGAGGGGTCACTGCTTTTGCCAGCTATTCGCTATGAGGGGGAACTGCCCTCAGCAGCAGCAGCTCCGCCTCTACGAGCCCATAGGCCGTGGGGTCACTGCTTTTGCCAGCTATGAGGGGGAACTGCTTGCATCAAATTATAACAGCACAAAATAAATGGACTGTCCTGGGCCACTCAAATGTGTGTCCAGTCAGAACCTCTAGATCTGCTCTCAGGTACAGATGGCGCTAAATAAAGAAAAAATTAAAAAATAAAATTAACTTGTGAATAAACAATCAGAACGGTCATGGCAGCCTGGGACCTGATAAACCGGACATTTACATCCAACAAGAAGGACAGAAGGACTAGCTAGATGTTCCTCATGGTGGATCTGGTGGCTCACTGGTGTTCATCAGGTTCGACTGTATGTGATAGGGTGTGGACTAAAACGTCATGAAACCCCGGGGCGTATCACAAAGCATGATCAAATTCATTCAGCCAATCAGCGACCGCCCCGGGTTTTAAAAATCAACGCTTTTTTTATTTCGTTGTCTAGCAGCCATTATTTTATATTATTTTATATTATTTTATCACCTATTTATTATAGTTGTTGCATCTTTTGATCTTCTCTCTTTGAAACTTTCAAGTTTAGTTTTTTTTTTTACGGAAATTTCCATTTCTGTCCATGAAACAGCACAATTTTGGAGCATTTGTGCATAGGCCTACTGACATTGCTACTCTTAAAATGGGAAGAAATAGTAGTTTATCTACATTTTAAGCTAAACATTCTGGTCTGTTCCATTAGCCATTATTATTTGACATGGCGTGTATACCTCCACTACACTAGCCTACTTTGACATGTATCGTGGGGATTAAGAAATGAGTGTATGCAATGCCCACAACAACAACAACAATAAAAAGTGGGTATACGACAATGGCTGTTGGTGCCGTTTAAGATTAGGGAGGAAGATTTTACATTTTTTAATGAGCATCGCCTTATTTCTATTATAGCATATTGGATGTCATTCATATTCCAGTCACCCAGTTCAATGTAACATCGATAGGTTTAGGCTACTACATGATACTAGAATGTCCCCTATACCCATCTTGAGGTTGCTTCAACCTAGCCTACGAATGAAAGTTTACAACGTAGGTGAACACAGGTCATTCAGAGTAATCAAGCTGACAAGACATTGACACATTCAATACCGCCTTGGACACTATTACCTGCATCTAGCTGATCTAGGATGTAATCATTAGTCCAACAGTTCTAGCGTTCGATAGCCTTAGCCAGCTAGCAAACATAGCATCCCTCTCTGTTTGACCTGGGTGTTTAAGTAGGCTAAAACTAGCTAGCTGCATTTGGTAGCTAAGTCAGTGAAAGTGAAAAAAATCACTGAGCAGGATGGTCCGCCCCTTCCTCCTCTGAGAATCCAAATATTTTTATTTGTATTTTTATTTAACCTTTATTTAACCAGGCAAGTCAGTTAATTAAGAACAAATTCTTATTTACAATGACGATCTACCCCGGGCCAAACCCGGACGACGCTGGGCGAATTGTGCGCCGTCTTATAGGACTCCCAATCACGGCCGGATGTGATACAGCCTGGACATACCTGCGTATACACCCCACTACTGAGTTAACATTGTTTCCAAATCATTTCAACCCCAAAAATCTATGTGATGACGTTGAATCAACATGGAAAACCAATTGGATTTGCAAAAAGTTATCAACGTGAGGGCATTTCGTATTTTTTTCACCCAACTTTTAACCTAAATCCAAATCAGGTGTGCGTTGAACTGACACCGTGCCCAGTGTGTTGAACTGACACCGTGCCCAGTGTGTTGAACTGACACCGTGCCCAGTAGATGTTGAACTGACACCGTGCCCAGTGGGTTGAACTGACACCGTGCCCAGTAGATGTTGAACTGACACCGTGCCCAGTGGGTTGAACTGACACCGTGCCCAGTAGATGTTGAACTGACACCGTGCCCAGTGGGTTGAACTGACACCGTGCCCAGTGGGTTGAACTGACACCGTGCCCAGTGGGTTGAACTGACACCGTGCCCAGTGGGTTGAACTGACACCGTGCCCAGTGGGTTGAACTGACACCGTGCCCAGAGGGTTGAACTGACACCGTGCCCAGTAGATGTTGAACTGACACCGTGCCCAGTGGATGTTGAACTGACACCGTGCCCAGTGGATGTTGAACTGACACCGTGCCTAGTGGGTTGAACTGACACCGTGCCCAGTGGGTTGAACTGACACCGTGCCTAGTGGGTTGAACTGGCACCGTGCCCAGTGGGTTGAACTGGCACCGTGCCTAGTGGGTTGAACTGGCACCGTGCCCAGTGGGTTGAACTGACACCGTGCCCAGTGGGTTGAACTGGCACCGTGCCCAATGAGTTGAACTGGCACCGTGCCCAGTGGGTTGAACTGGCACCGTGCCTAGTGGGTTGAACTGGCACCGTGCCCAGTGGGTTGAACTGACACCGTGCCCAGTGGGTTGAACTGGCACCGTGCCTAGTGGGTTGAACTGGCACCGTGCCCAGTGGGTTGAACTGACACCGTGCCCAGTAGATGTTGAACTGACACCGTGCCCAGTAGATGTTGAACTGGCACCGTGCCCAGTGGGTTGAACTGGCACCGTGCCCAGTGGGTTGAACTGACACCGTGCCCAGTGGGTTGAACTGACACCGTGCCCAGTAGATGTTGAACTGGCACCGTGCCCAGTGGGTTGAACTGGCACCGTGCCTAGTGGGTTGAACTGGCACCGTGCCCAGTGGGTTGAACTGGCACCGTGCCCAGTGGGTTGAACTGACACCGTGCCTAGTGGGTTGAACTGACACCGTGCCCAGTGGGTTGAACTGGCACCGTGCCCAGTGGGTTGAACTGGCACCGTGCCCAGTGGGTTGAACTGGCACCGTGCCCAGTGGGTTGAACTGGCACCGTGCCTAGTGGGTTGACCTGGCACCGTGCCCAGTGGGTTGAACTGGCACCGTGCCCAATGAGTTGAACTGGCACCGTGCCCAGTGGGTTGAACTGACACCGTGCCTAGTGGGTTGAACTGGCACCGTGCCCAGTGGGTTGAACTGGCACCGTGCCCAGTGGGTTGCTTATAAACAAACACAGGTTGGATAAACACTGTTGCATAATAACACAGAAGCCTATGCTGTAAATAATGAAATATTCCATGCTTTCCATCATTAAAAAAAAACATATTTACAAAGATGTTTTGATTAAACATCACATTTTCTACAAAGATTGAATAAGTCAACAAACAAACAAACAAACAAACTCAATAATACAGATTCCAAACAGACGTTTCAGGAAGTCAGGAAGTAACAATATAAATAAACACATCGTCACATGAGTATAATGTTACAAGAAAAACAAGAGAAGAACAATTGGGCAAGGCAGCATAAAGGATCAAGTAGTGCATAAAGACATCCTCCATAATCTAGAGATGAACAACATTCCACATGCATAGAGTAGTCTAGGCTACTGACAGCCAAGACAGTCGGACATAAAAGTCTGACAATAGTCTGTGCACTATAACCCTGAGATCAGTCTGTCATGGCCATGGGCTCAGTGCCGGGGGCTCAGTACTTGAATTAGACCTGTATCAACTGCTTAAAGGTCTCCATATTAAATCATTTCTGGGTAACAATTAAGTACTCTGGTGTATTTGAATTAGCAAAGAGCAGTTTCTCAATAAATTCTTTTGCTAGAACTCTCCGGGAGTGTTCTGAGTGGGGAGTGGAAATCTAAAAACTAGCTGTAATTGGCAGAGAGGTTTGTAACTTTCGTTCTTATTGGTCTATTAACTAATTTACGGTCTGTTGATGTCACCAGGCAGGCCAAAACTCCATCACATCAAAACAGGGTCTTACACTAAAAGGGCACAGTCGTAATTTTCACAATTTCACAGTATTATGCCAACCTCATAGTGTGGAAATATAAATAAAACACAGGGACATGACTGCACAGGGCCTTTAAGCGCTGACTGCACATCTAGAATATTCACCCCTAAAATATGGTCGACTACACCAGTACTTTTAAGTTAAAATCAGTACCTAAAATGAGTACCAGCACCTTTATCTTTCCACTTCAAGTGCTGCATGCCATGGACCCGACGGTTCCATTTAGGTTTCATCGAGGGGGAATGGGTCGGCCCACTGGGAGGGGTCCAGGAAGATAGAACAGGTCCCGCTGTAGATCCAGAGCCTTGGTAGGAAACACTCCACCTTCCAGCTGTTAGAAGCTCTGTTGTACACCTCTACCTCCACCCCGTAGTCCCCCTCCATGCCCTTCCAGTGACCCCCCGTTGCAAAGAGCTGACTGTCCAACGCCACAAGATCTCCGTTCTCATGGAGCATGTGCAGCAGCTGGACCTGGGGGAATACACAGGAGGAGAGGATTAATCCGTCCGTCCATCCATCCATCCATCCATCCATCCATCCATCCATCCATCCATCCATCCATCCATCCAACCATCTCTCCATCCATCCATCCATCTATCTCTCCATCCATCCATCCATCCATCCATCCATCCATCCATCCATCCATCCATCCATCCATCCATCCATCCATCCATCCATCCATCCATCCATCTATCCATCCATCCATCTATCCATCCATCCATCTCTCCATCTCTCCATCCATCCATCTCTCCATCCATCCATCCATCCATCCATCCATCCATCCATCCATCCATCCATCCATCCATCCATCCATCCATCCATCCATCCATCCATCCATATCCCTAACCCTAACTCTAACCCCTAACCCTAACTCCTAACCCTGACTCTAACCCCTAACCCTAACTCCTAACCCTAACTCTAACCCTAATGTTAACCTCTAATTCCTAACCCTAACTCTAACCCCTAACCCTAATGTTAACCCCTAACTCTTAACCCTGACTCTAACCCCTAACCCTAACTCGTTACCCTAACTCTAACCCTAATGTTAACCTCTAACTCCTAACCCTAACTCTAACCCTAACTCTAACCCTAACTCCTAACCCTGACTCTAACCACTAAACCTAAACCCTAATGCTAACCCTAACCCTAAACCCTAATTACATTTACATTTACATAATCTAGCAGACACTCTTATCCAGAGCGACTTGCTAACTCTAACCCTAACTCTAAACCCTAATGCTAACTCTAACCCTAACTCTAACCCTAATGTTAACCCCTAACCCTAACCCTGACTCTAACCCCTAACCCTAACCCTAACTCTAAACCCTAATGCTAACTCTAACCCTAACTCTAAACCCTAACCCCTAACCCTAACCCTGACTCTAACCCCTAACCCTAACTCTAAACCCTAACCCTAACTCTAAACCCTAACTCTAACCCCTAAGCCTAACTCTAACCCCTAACCCTAATCCTAACCCTGACTCTAACCCCTAACCCTAAATCTAAGGCCTAACCCTACCTCTAACCCATAATCCTAACCCTGACCCTAACCCTAACTCTAACCCCTAACCCTAACTCTAACCCCTAACCCTAACTCTAACCCCTGACCCCAACTCTAACCCCTAACCCTAACTCTAACCCCTAACCCTAACCCTAACTCTAACCCCTAAATCTAACCCCTAACCCTAACCGTCAATCATAACCCTAACTCTAACCCCTAACCCTAACTCTAACCCCTAACCCTAACTCTAACCCCTAACCCTGACTCTAACCCCTAATCCTAACTCTAACCCCTAACCCTAACTCTAACCCCTAACCCTAACCCCTGACCCCAACTCTAACCCCTAACCCTAACTCTAACCCCTAAATCTAACCCCTAACCCTAACCCTAACCGCCAATCATAACCCTAACCCCTAACCCTAACCCTAACTCTAACCCCTGACCCCAACTCTAACCCCTAACCCTAACCCTAACTCTAACCCCGAACCCTAACCCTAACCCTAACCTCAACTCTAACCCCTAACCCACCTTCTGCCACATGTTAGCCAGTGGGTCGTAGCAGTAAACCTTCTTGGTGTTGTCAGCGATCAGGTAGATGAGCCCCTCCACTGAGACACAGCGAGGAGAGGACAGGTACTTGGGGATGAAGGGAGAGCAGATGACACTCCATCCGTCTTGGGGACAGAGAGACACAGTGGGGCAAAGATATGAGATTGGATCTGATGAGAATATGACAAGTGTTGTAACCTACTTGCTTTTCCTTAATTCTTACTAAAACTGTTTTTTTTTTTTTTAAATGGACAAAGGTAGAGATGTGAATCTGAACAACACATGCTACATCCGAGAGGTAGGTAACATGTTTGATTACACTGACAAGAGATTTCAAATGGAACTGAAAGGATACTGCAACACTTCTAAAGCGATAATCAATAATTGGGATCATGTCTGGGGGGGGGGGGGGGGGGGGGATCAATTCCCTTTCAATTTAGTCAAATTCAAGACGTGAACATGAAAATGGGCCCACAAACACTAGTGACGGTTCCGTGTTGTGAGCCTATTACCTACGTGATGCTCCGTGCCGTTCCTACCTACCTATAACAGGATTGTAGCACTGCAGAGTCAGGGCGTTGTACTTAACAGCACAGGAACCTATCACATATAGTTTACCATGGCAGGCAGTCGCTGTGAAGTTTGTCACGTATTTCACTGCAGGGCATGTTCGGGCCCAGGTGTCATTGTATGGGTCGTAGTGCTCAATGTCTACAAAGTCCATTGTAGTGCCTGTGGAGAGAAAACACTGGTGTTATCGGACCAGACCAATGTTATTAAGAAGAAAAAAACTGTCCACTTATTATGACAAAGCATATCTATTGCTACAGATCGGCAGGCTGCAGTGGTTTAGAGGTCTGAACAGTATAGAGAATTAGTCGAGATCTAATCTGTCTACTTCCTATTGGTCTAGTTTCTATTGGTCTAGTTCCTATTGGTCTAGTTCCTATTGGTCTAGTTCCTATTGGTCTAGTTCCATTTGGTCTAGTTCCTATTGGTGTAGTTCCTATTGGTGTAGTTCCTATTGGTCTAGTTCCTATTGGTCTAGTTCCATTTGGTCTATTACCTAAAGGTATAGTTTCTATTGGTCTAGTTCCTATAGGTCTAGTTCCTATAGGTCTAGTTCCTATTGGTGTAGTTCCTATTGGTCTAGTTCACATTGGTGTAGTTCCATTTGGTCCAGTTCCTATTGGTCTACTTCCTATTGGTCTAGTTCCTATTGGTCTAGTTCCATTTGGTCCAGTTCCTATTGGTCTAGTTCCTATTGGTTTAGTTCCTATTGGTCTAGTTCCCATTGGTTTAGTTCCTATTGGTCTAGTTCCTATTGGTCTAGTTCCATTTGGTCCAGTTCCTATTGGTCTAGTTCCTATTGGTTTAGTTCCTATTGGTCTAGTTCCCATTGGTTTAGTTCCTATTGGTCTAGTTCCTATTGGTCTAGTTCCATTTGGTCCAGTTCCTATTGGTCTAGTTCCTATTGGTCTATTACCTAAAGGTATAGTTCCTATTGGTCTAGTTCCTATAGGTCTGGTTCCTATTGGTGTAGATTCTATAGGTGTAGTTCCTATTGGTCTAGTTCCATTTGGTCCAGTTCCTATTGGTCTAGTTCCTATTGGTCTATTACCTAAAGGTATAGTTCCTATTGGTCTAGTTCCTATAGGTCTGGTTCCTATTGGTGTCGATTCTATAGGTGTAGTTCCTATTGGTCTAGTTCCCATTGGTTTAGTTCCTATTGGTCTAGTTCCTATTGGTCTAGTTCCATTTGGTCCAGTTCCTATTGGTCTAGTTCCATTTGGTCTAGTTCCTATTGGTGTAGTTCCTATTGGTCTATTACCTAAAGGTATAGTTTCTATTGGTCTAGTTCCTATAGGTCTGGTTCCTATTGGTGTAGATTCTATAGGTGTAGTTCCTATTGGTCTAGTTCCTATTGGTCTAGTTCCTATTGGTCTATTACCTAAAGGTATAGTTTCTATTGGTCTAGTTCCTATAGGTCTAGTTCCTATTGGTGTAGATTCTATAGGTGTAGTTCCTATTGGTCTAGTTCACATTGGTGTAGTTCCTATTGGTCTAGTTCCTATTGGTCTATTACCTAAAGGTATAGTTTCTATTGGTCTAGTTCCTATAGGTCTAGTTCCTATAGGTCTAGTTCCTATTGGTGTAGTTCCTATTGGTCTAGTTCACATTGGTGTAGATTCTATAGGTGTAGTTCCTATTGGTCTAGTTCACATTGGTGTAGTTCCTATTGGTCTAGTTCCTATTGGTCTATTACCTAAAGGTATAGTTTCTATTGGTCTAGTTCCTATAGGTCTAGTTCCTATTGGTGTAGATTCTATAGGTGTAGTTCCTATTGGTCTAGTTCCCATTGGTGTAGTTCCTATTGGTCTAGTTCCTATTGGTCTATTACCTAAAGGTATAGTTTCTATTGGTCTAGTTCCTATAGGTCTAGTTCCTATTGGTGTAGATTCTATAGGTGTAGTTCCTATTGGTCTAGTTCACATTGGTTTAGTTCCTATTGGTCGAGTTCCTATTGGTCTACTTCCTATTGGTCTAGTTCCTATTTGTCTAGTTCCCATTGGTTTAGTTCCTATTGGTTTAGTTCCTATTGGTCTAGTTCCTATTGGTCTAGTTCCCATTGGTCTAGTTCCTATTGGTCTAGTTCCTATTTGTCTAGTTCCCATTGGTTTAGTTCCCATTGGTTTAGTTCCTATTGGTTTAGTTCCTATTGGTCTAGTTCCCATTGGTTTAGTTCCCATTGGTCTAGTTCCTATTGGTCTAGTTCCTATTGGTCTAGTTCCTATTGGTCTAGTTCCTATTGGTCTACTTCCTATTGGTCTACTTCCTATTGGTCTAGTTCCTATTGGTCTAGTTCTTATTGGTCTAGTTCCTATTGGTCTAGTTCCTATTAGTCTATTTCCTGTTGGTCGAGTTCTTATAGGTCTAGTTCCTATTGGTCTATTATACGTCTAGTTCCTATAGGTCGATTTCAGGTCTATTATAGGTCTATTATAGGTCTAGCTCCTATAGGTCTATTATTGGTCTATTGGTCTATTATTTGGTCTAGTTCTTATAGGTCTATTATAGGTCTATTATAGGTCTATTATAGATCTATTATAGGTCTATTTCCTATTGGTCTAGTTCCTATTAGTCAAGTTCCTGTTGGTCGAGTTCTTATAGGTCTAGTTGCTATTGGTCTATTATAGGTCTGTTATAGGTCTATTATATGTCTCGTAAAGGTATAGTTCTTATAGGTCTATTATAGGTCTATTATAGGTCTATTATAGGTCTAGTTCCTATAGGTCTATTATAGGTCTGTTAAAGTTCTATTATAGGTCTATTATAGGTCTATTATAGGTCTATTTTTGGTCTAGTTCTTATAGGTCTATTATTGGTCTATTATAGGTCTATTAAAGATATATTATAGGTCTAGTTCCTATAGGTCTATTAAAGGTCTATTATAGGTCTATTATAGGTCTGTTAAAGTTCTATTATAGGCCTATTATAGGTCTATTATAGGTCTATTATAGGTCTAGTTCTTATAGGTCTATTATAGGTCTAGTTCTTATAGGTCTATTATAGGTCTATTAAAGGTCTATTATAGGTCTAGTTCCTATAGGTCTATTATAGGTCTATTATAGGTCTATTATAGGTCTATTTCTTATAGGTCTATTATAGGTCTATTATAGGTCTATTATAAGTCTATTTCTTATAGGTCTATTATAGGTCAATTATAGGTCTATTATAGGTCTATTATAGGTCTAGTTCATATAGGTCTATTTCAGGTCTATTATAGGTCTATTATAGGTCAAGTTCTTATAGGTCTATTATAGGTCTATTGTATGACTATTAGAGGTCTATTATATGACTATTAGAGGTCTATTATATGTCTATTATTTGTCTATTATAGGTCTATTATAGGTCTGTTATAGTTCTATTATTGCTCTATTATAGCTCTATTATAGGGCTAGTTCTTATAGGTCTATTATAAGTCTATTTTAGGTCTATTGTAGGTCTAGTTCCTATAGGTCTATTATAGGTCTTTTATAGGTCTATTATAGGTCTATTATAGGTCTATTATAGGTCTATTATTGGTCTATTATTGGTCTATTATTGGTCTATTATAGGTCTATTATATGTCTCGTATAGGTCTAGTTCTTATAGGTCTATTATAGGTCTAGTTCCTATTGGTCTATTATATGACTATTATAGGTATATTATTGGTCTATTATATGACTATTATAGGTCTATTATAGGTCTATTATAGGTCTATTATATGACTATTATTGGTCTGTTATAGGTGTATTATTGGTCTATTATAGGTCTATTATAGGTCTATTATAGGTCTATTATAGGTCTATTATTGGTCTATTATTGGTCTATTATAGGTCTATTATATGTCTCGTAGAGGTCTAGTTCTTATAGGTATATTATAGGTCTAGTTCCTATTGGTCTATTATATGACTATTATAGGTATATTATTGGTCTATTATATGACTATTATAGGTCTATTATAGGTCTATTATATGACTATTATTGGTCTGTTATAGGTCTATTATAGGTCTATTATTGGTCTATTATTGGTCAATTATAGGTCTATTATAGGTCTAGTTCCTATAGGTCTATTATAGGTCTATTATAGGTCTATTATAGGCCTAGTTCTTATAGGTCTATTATAGGTCTATTATAGGTCTATTATAGGCCTAGTTCCAATATGTCTATTATAGGTCTAGTTCCTATATGTCTATTATTGGTCTATTATAGGTCTATTATAGGCCTAGTTCTTATAGGTCTGTTATAGGTCTATTATAGGTCTAGTTCCTATAGGTCTATTATAGGTCTATTTCAGTTCTATTATAGGTCTAGTTCCTATAGGTCTACTATAGGTCTATTATAGGTCTATTATAGGTCTATTATAGTTCTATTATAGGTCTCGTTCCTATAGGTCTATTATAGGTCTAGTATTGGTCTATTATAGGTATATTATAGGTCTATTATAGGTGAAGTTTTATAGGTCTATAATAGGTCTATTATATGACTATTATAGGTCTATTATAGGTCTATTATTGGTCTATTATAGGTCTATTATAGGTCTATTATAGGTCTATTATTGGTCTATTATAGGTCTATTATATGACTATTATTTGTCTATTATAGCACTATTATTGGTCTATTATAGGTCTATTATAGGTCTAGTTCTTATAGGTCTATTATAGGTCTATTATAGGTCTATAATTGGTCTATTATAGGTCTAGTTCTTATAGGTCTAGTTCCTATAGGTCTATTATAGGTCTATTATAGGTCTATTATAGGTCTAGTTCCTATATGTCTATTATTGGTCTATTGTAGGTCAATAATAGGTCTATTATAGGTCTATTATAGGTCTATTATAGGTCTATTATAGGTCTAGTTCCTATGTCTATTATTTGTCTATTATAGTTCTATTATACGTCTAGTTCCTATAGTTCTATCAGAGGTCTATTATAGGTCTATTATATGACTATTCTAGGTCTATTATAGGTCTATTATGTGTCTAGTTCCTATTGGTCTATTTTTGGTATATTATTGGTCTACTATAGGCCTA
Organism: Salmo salar; assembly: GCF_965601325.2. Lineage (NCBI taxonomy): Eukaryota > Metazoa > Chordata > Actinopteri > Salmoniformes > Salmonidae > Salmo > Salmo salar. The sequence goes on along the minus strand of NC_138306.1, from coordinate 56,753,775 downwards.
GTTCCAATATGTCTATTAGAGGTATATTATAGGTCTATTATAGGTCTAGTTCGTATAAGTCTATTATAGGTCTAGGTTGTATAGGTCTATTATAGGTCTATTATAGGTCTATTATAGGTCTATTATAGGTCTGTTATAGGTCTAGTTCCTATATGTCTATTATTGGTCTATTATAGGTCTATTATAGGTCTAGTTCCTATAGGTCTATTATAGGTCTATTTCAGGTCTATTATAGGTCTAGTTCCTATAGGTCTACTATAGGTCTATTATAGGTCTATTATAGGTTGCTATTATAGGTCTCGTTCCTATAGGTCTATTATAGGTCTAGTATTGGTCTATTATAGGTATATTATAGGTCTATTATAGGTGAAGTTTTATAGGTCTATAATAGGTCTATTATATGACTATTATAGGTCTATTATAGGTCTATTATTGGTCTATTATAGGTCTATTATAGGTCTATTATAGGTCTATTATTGGTCTATTATAGGTCTATTATATGACTATTATTTGTCTATTATAGCACTATTATTGGTCTATTATAGGTCTATTATAGGTCTAGTTCTTATAGGTCTATTATAGGTCTATTATAGGTCTATAATTGGTCTATTATAGGTCTAGTTCTTATAGGTCTAGTTCCTATAGGTCTATTATAGGTCTATTATAGGTCTATTATAGGTCTAGTTCCTATATGTCTATTATTGGTCTATTGTAGGTCAATAATAGGTATATTATAGGTCTATTATAGGTCTATTATAGGTCTATTATAGGTCTAGTTCCTATGTCTATTATTTGTCTATTATAGGTCTATTATACGTCTAGTTCCTATAGTTCTATCAGAGGTCTATTATAGGTCTATTATATGACTATTCTAGGTCTATTATAGGTCTATTATGTGTCTAGTTCCTATAGGTCTATTTTTGGTATATTATTGGTCTACTATAGGCCTAGTTCCAATATGTCTATTAGAGGTATATTATAGGTCTATTATAGGTCTAGTTCGTATAAGTCTATTATAGGTCTAGGTTGTATAGGTCTATTATAGGTCTATTATAGGTCTATTATAGGTCTATTATAGGTCTATTATAGGTCTGTTATAGGTCTAGTTCCTATATGTCTATTATTGGTCTATTATAGGTCTATTATAGGTCTAGTTCCTATAGGTCTATTATAGGTCTATTTCAGGTCTATTATAGGTCTAGTTCCTATAGGTCTACTATAGGTCTATTATAGGTCTATTATAGGTCTATTATAGTTCTATTATAGGTCTCGTTCCTATAGGTCTATTATAGGTCTAGTATTGGTCTATTATAGGTATATTATAGGTCTATTATAGGTGAAGTTTTATAGGTCTATAATAGGTCTATTATATGACTATTATAGGTCTATTATAGGTCTATTATTGGTCTATTATAGGTCTATTATAGGTCTATTATAGGTCTATTATTGGTCTATTATAGGTCTATTATATGACTATTATTTGTCTATTATAGCACTATTATTGGTCTATTATAGGTCTATTATAGGTCTAGTTCTTATAGGTCTATTATAGGTCTATTATAGGTCTATAATTGGTCTATTATAGGTCTAGTTCTTATAGGTCTAGTTCCTATAGGTCTATCATAGGTCTATTATAGGTCTATTATAGGTCTAGTTCCTATATGTCTATTATTGGTCTATTGTAGGTCAATAATAGGTCTATTATAGGTCTATTATAGGTCTATTATAGGTCTATTATAGGTCTAGTTCCTATGTCTATTATTTGTCTATTATAGGTCTATTATACGTCTAGTTCCTATAGTTCTATCAGAGGTCTATTATAGGTCTATTATATGACTATTCTAGGTCTATTATAGGTCTATTATGTGTCTAGTTCCTATAGGTCTATTTTTGGTATATTATTGGTCTACTATAGGCCTAGTTCCAATATGTCTATTAGAGGTATATTATAGGTCTATTATAGGTCTAGTTCGTATAAGTCTATTATAGGTCTAGGTTGTATAGGTCTATTATAGGTCTATTATAGGTCTATTGTAGGTCTATTATAGGTCTATTATAGGTCTGTTATAGGTCTAGTTCCTATATGTCTATTATTGGTCTATTATAGGTCTATTATAGGCCTAGTTCCAATATGTCTATTAGAGGTCTATTATAGGTCTATTATAGGTCTAGTTCTTATAAGTCTATTATAGGTCTAGGTTCTATAGGTCTATTATAGGTCTATTATAGGTCTATTAGAGGTCTATTATAGGTCTATTATAGGTCTATTATAGGTCTGTTATAGGTTTATTATAGGTCTATTATAGGTCTATTATAGGTCTATTAGAGGTCTATTATAGGTCTAGTATAGGTCTAGTTCTTATAAGTCTATTATAGGTCTAGGTCCTTTAGGTCTATTAGAGGTCTAGTATAGGTCTAGTTCTTATAGGTCTATTATAGGTCTAGTTTCTATAGTTCATATTTCTCTCTTTCCTCCGATGACGTATATCTCTCCACTGAGAGCTGCTGAGGTGTGGTTAGTCCGGGGCCGGAGCATGGGAGCCACCGTCACCCACCGTCCCTCTCTGGTTATGTACTTCCAGGTCTCTGTGGTCGACCAGGTGTTGGATTGGGAACCCCTCGAGCCCCCTAAGATGAGAGAGGGATGGAGGGAAGGAGGGATGAAGGGAAGGAGGCAGGGAGGGATGAAGGGAGGGAGGGATGGATGGATGGAGGGAAGGAGGCAGGGAGGGAGGATTAGGAGGCGGGAGGGATGGATGGATGGATGGATGGATGGATGGATGGATGGATGGAGGGAGGGAGGGATGGATGGAGGGAGGGATGGAGGGAGGGAGGGATGGATGGAGGGATGAACGGAGAAGGGATGGAGGGAGGGAGGGAGTGAGAGAGAGCGACTATCCGATCATTGTCAATCTTCTTTTCAGGACACTGAGGATACGGGATGCATCAATTATATTTATCAACTAAGCACACTTCAACAATTGGAGGAAATCTGAATTTGGTTTAGTGACAATGAATACTTTCATTTTATGTATTTATTTTATGTATTTATGTATTTATTTTTTCAAATCAAGTGCCCTAAATTAAAGCCAACTGACCTGTGACATAAACGTCATTATTCAGAGAGACCACAGAGTATCCGTACTTGTTGTGGTTGGGGAAGACTGGCAGCTCATACCACTGTTCTGTAGAGAGAGAGACATGATACTGTTATTCATACCACTGTTCTGTAGAGACATCGTCATGTTATTCATACCACTGTTCTGTAGAGACATCGTCATGTTATTCATACCACTGTTCTGATGTTATTCATACCACTGCTCTGTAGAGACATGATAATGTTATTCATACCACTGTTCTGTAGAGAGAGAGACATGCTAATGTTATTCATACCACTGTTCTGTAGAGACAATGTTATTCATACCACTGCTCTGTAGAGAGATGATACTGTTATTCATACCACTGTTCTGTAGAGACATAATGTTATTCATACCACTGCTCTGTAGAGAGATGATACTGTTATTCATACCACTGTTCTGTAGAGACATAATGTTATTCATACCACCGTTCTGTAGAGAGACATGGTAATGTTATTCTTTTTTAAATTTTTTAATTTCACCTTTATTTAACCAGGTAGGCCAGTTGAGAACAAGTTCTCATTTACAACTGCGACCTGGCCAAGATAAAACAACAACACAGAGTTATACATGGAATAAACAAACGTACAGTCAATAACACAATAGAAAAAGTCTATATACCGTGTGTGCAAATGGCATAAGGAGGTAAGGCAATAAATAGGCCATAGTAGCGAAGTAATTACAATTTAGCAAATTAACACTGGAGTGATAGATGTGCAGATGATGATGTGCAAGTAGAAATACTGGTGTGCAAAAGAGCAAAAAAGTAAATAAAAACAATATGGGGATGAGGTAGTTAGATTGGATGGGCTACTTACAGATGGGCTGTGTACAGCTGCAGCGATCGGTAAGCTGCTCAGATAGCTGACGCTTAAAGTTAGTGAGGGAGATATGTCTCCAACTTCAGCGATTTTTGCAATTCGTTCCAGTCATTGGCAGCAGAGAACTGGAAGGAAAGGCAGCCATATAGGTGTTGGCTTTGGGGATGATCAGTGAGATATACCTGCTGGAGCGCGTGCTACGGGTGGGTGCTGCTATGGTGACCAGTGAGCTGAGATAAGGTGGAGCTTTGCCTAGCAAAGACTTATAGATGACCTGGAGCCAGTGGGTCTGGCGACGAATATGTAGCGAGGGCCAGTTGACGAGAGCATACAGGTCGCAGTGGTGGGTGGTATATGGAGCTTTGGTGACAAAACGGATGGCACTGTGATAGACTGCATCCAGTTTGCTGAGTAGAGTGTTGGAGGCTATTTTGTAAATGACATCGCCGAAGTCGAGGATCGGTAGGATAGTCAGTTTTACGAGGGTATGTTTGGCAATGTCAGTGAAGGAGGTTTGTTGCGAAATAGGAAGCTTATTCTAGATTTAATTTTGTATTGGAGATGTTTAATATGAGTCTGAAAGGAGAGTTTACAGTCTACCCAGACACCTAGGTATTTGTAGTTGTCCACTATTTAGATTTATTAGCCTTTAAGAGCAGTTGGAGGCCACGGAAGGAGTGTTGAATGGCATTGAAGCTCGTTTGGAGGTTTGTTAGCACAGTGTCCAAAGAAGGGCCAGATGTATACAGAATGGTGTTGTCTGCGTAGAGGTGGATGAGGGAATCACCCGCAGCAAGAGCGACATCATTGATGTATACAGAGAAAAAAGTCGGCACGAGAATTGAACCCTGTGGTACCCCCATAGAGACTGCCAGAGGTCCGGACAACAGGCCCTCCGATTTGACACACTGAACTCTATCTGAGAAGTTGTTGGTGAACCAGGCGAGGCAGTCATTTGAGAAACCAAGGCTGTTGAGTCTGACAATAAGAGTACGGTGATTGACAGAGTCGAAAGCCTTGGCCAGGTCGATGAAGACGGCTGCACAGTACTGTCTTTTATCAATGGTGGTTATGATATTGTTTAGTACCTTGAGCATGGCTGAGGTGCACCCGTGACCAGCTCGGAAACCAGATTGCACAGCAGAAAAGGTACTGTGGGATTCGAAATGGTCAGTGATCTGTTTGTTAACTTGGCTTTTGAAGACCTTAGAAAGGCAGGGCAGGATGGATATAGGTCTGTAATAGTTTGGGTCTAGAGTGTTACCCCCTTTGAAGAAGGGGATGACCGTGGCAGCTTTCCAATCTTTAGGGATCTCGGATGATACGAAAGAGAGTTTGAACAGACTGGTAATAGGGGTTGCAACAATTGGCGACGGATAATTTTAGAAAGAGAGGGTCCAGATTGTCTAGCCCAGCTGATTTGTACGGGTCCAGGTTTTGCAGCTCTTTCAGAACATCTGCTATCTGGATTTGGATGAAGGAGGAGCTCGGGAGGCTTGGGCAAGTAGCTGCGGGGGGTGCGTAGCTGTTGGCCGGGGTTGTGGTAGCCAGGAGGAAAGCATGGCCAGCTGCAGAGAAATGCTTATTCAAATTCTCTATTATTGTGGATTTATCGGTGTTGACATTGTTTCCTAGCCTCAATGCAGTGGGCAGCTGGGAGGAGGTGCTCTTATTCTCCATGGACTTTACAGTGTCCCAAAACTTTTTGGAGTTAGCTACAGGATGCAAATTTCTATTTGAAAAAGCTAGCCTTTGCTTTCCTAACTGACTGTGTGTATTGGTTCCTGACTTCCCTGAACAGTAGCATATCGCGGGGACTATTCGATGCTAGTGCAGTCCGCCACAGGATGTTTTTGTGCTGGTCGAGGGCAGTCAGGTCTGGAGTGATCCAAGGGCTATATCTGTTCTTAGTTCTACATTTTTTGAAAGGGGCATGCTTATTTAAGATGGTGAGGAAATTACTTTTAAAGAATAACCAGGCATCCTCTACTGACGGGGTGAGGTCAAAGTCCTTCCAGGATACCCAGGCCAGGTCGATTAGAAAGGCCTGCTCACTGAATCGTTTTAGGGAGCGTTTGACAGTGATGAGGGGTGGTCGTTTGACCGCGGACCCATAGCGGTTGCAGGCAATGAGGCAGTGATCGCTGAGATCCTGATTGAAAACAGCAGAGGTGTACCACTACTCTGTAGAGACATGATAATGTTATTCATACCACTACTCTGTAGAGAGAGACATCACAACATGCACATTATTTATGGGATCTTTGCTGGGTGGACACTAGCCTGGTCCTAGATCTGTTTGTGCTGTCTTGTCAACTCCTATGGTCACTACCTTGCCTGGTCCCAGATCTGTTTGTGCTGTCTTGTCAACTCCTATGGTCACTACCTAGCCTGGTCCCAGATCTGTTTGTGCTGTCTTCTCAACTCATATGGTCACTACCTAGCCTGGTCATAGATCTGTTTGTGCTGTCTTGTCAACTCCTATGGTCACTACCTTGCCTGGTTCCAGATCTGTTTGTGCTGTCTTGTCAACTCTTATGGTCACTACCTAGCCTGGTCCCAGATCTGTTTGTGCTGTCTTGTCAACTCTTATGGTCACTACCTAGCCTGGTCCCAGATCTGTTTGTGCTGTCTTGTCAACTCATATGGTCACTACCTTGCCTGGTTCCAGATCTGTTTGTGCTGTCTTCTCAACTCCTATGGTCACTACCTAGCCTGGTTCCAGATCTGTTTGTGCTGTCTTGTCAACTCCTATGGTCACTACCTTGCCTGGTCCTAGATCTGTTTGTGCTGTCTTCTCAACTCCTATGGTCATTGTCACATGACAAATTTGGCCAGACAGCACAAACAGATCTGGGACCAGGTTATAGGGACACAGATGCTCAGAACACATGAGTGAGGAAGAGGAAGATGAGGAGGAAGAGGAGCATTACGTGTCTTAGGGTTGTAGAAGCCACAGTTCCCGGGCAGCAGCCTGGGGTCTCTGTCTTCATCATCATCATCTTCGTCATCTGAGTCATCCAGCGAGCGTCCTCCCATCACGAATAACACCTCCTCCAGGTTGGGTTGGGGACTTGGGCTGCCACTCTGGACCACATCGCCTGGCTTCACGTCCATTTTCTACACAAAGACGGTGATTTGGAAATGTTGGGAAATATGGAAGTTCTCTCTGCCCTGTTAAAACTTAAGGTTCCGGTTTCCTAGACACAGATCAAGCCTCACCCCTGGAATAAAAAATAAACTCAATGTAGAACCCCCATTCAAAGTGTATTTGAGTCAAGGACTAGGCTTATTGGTGGTTGGGAAACTGGACCATTAAGTTTAAAATATTAAAACATTGGTACTTTTTTATCTTGTTCATTTACCTCTCTGCATACCCTCTCTACCACCTCCACACAGCTGAGAGAGGCTAGGACCAGGCTGTCCTTCATAAGGGTGTTAGTGAGGTAGTCAGGGGACAGGAGGGCCAGGCGGGTCAGCCCCAGAAGCTCTGGGAGGTGGGGGAGTCGGGACTCCTGGTGGTGTCTCACCCAGGCCAGGGCTGCCTCCACACGGGTACACTCTGTCCTGGCCTGTAGCCTCTCGTTGGACAGACACGCCACTAACCTCTCCTTCTCCAGCAGAGGAAACTCCTCCCAGCGCTGTACGGCCTCAAAGTTCTCCAGAAGGAATCCCCAGGCCTTTGCTACCACCTCGGGACAGCCGTGTACCTCCCCGAACTCCAGGATCCCCAGGCAGTTGGTGGCATCGATCTGGTGCTGGAGGTAACGGCTGCACACAGTCCGGACCGCCTGGAACTGTAGCTGACTGGACGTGCGTATCAGGCCCTCCACGTTTCCCTGGTTGATGGTGAGTTTCCCTGTGTAGCAGAAGTCTAGAAGTGAAGCCATTACGTCAGGATCCACGCCGTGCAGCTCCACCCGGGCCGCTATGCTCTCCACAAAGTCCCCGGAGAACATGGAGTGGAAGTAGACGCTGCAGAGCGCCAGGACGGCCCGGTGACAGGGGAAGTCGCGGCCGCCCGCGGCCAGAGTCACGTCCACTAGTTTGGGGTTGCAGCAGAGGGAGCGCAGCCCCTCCAGGATGCTCTGGGGGTGGGAGGCAAGGCAAAAGTCCAGATCGTCCACATTACGCACCATGGTGACCACGACCCTTCTTCACCTTTACCCTTCTGATCTCTAACCTCTTAATCTGTTCAGAGCCCAGGCCCAACAGCTGCTGTCAATGTTACCTACAAGAGGAGAGATGAGGGGTGAGACTTCTTTGACAAAACTTTGTCTTCAGGGTTCGTAACCACAAAGTGCGTCTCTGGGTAAGAACGCTGATCTTCAGGATCAAGTCCCCCCCCCCCTTCTCATTCATTATGATTTTTTTTTTAAAGGCAAAAACGGCATTCCTACTCAGAGACGCCTTGTGAATACAGACCCGGGGATGACAACTGCAGTGGCCTGAGAGCGGTTTCTGCTAGATCATCCAAGTTCAGTACGGTCAAATGGTCAGAATACACGTCATGTTTATTCATAGAACACTTACAACAACCTCGGAACACAGGTGGTTGCAAAAGATCTGTTTATCTGTCGAGTTTATAATAACAACTTGTTACTTTGAAGCGGATTTTTCTAATGAATTGACAAGCAAACAAAATAAAGTTATTTCCTACCCCTGGAACGTTGTTAAAATGTGTTTGCAGCTTTCAAATTTGACTACAAGAGAAAGAAAGAAAGAACAACTCAGGCAACTTAGATCAAAGTTAGATCAAGCTGAAGTAATGTCTGCAAGATCACATCATGATCACACAGTCTTCTACATAACAAAACCGCTTATAATTGCATAGTGTAACATTACAGTGTGACAAAAAACACCCACTGTGTTTTTTTTCTTCATGTGGCCAAAACTCAAACAGTGCACGCCACTAGGCAAAATACACAGGTAAGACTATGCCTCAGTTTAAATTGGTGGGCAGAAGCTGAAAAACGTGAAGTTGATGATCCCTGTCAAGGGAGGAGCAGATTTTTGTTTGTATATGACAGTAAAACATTTTTATGATGACTATATAAAATTAGTTGGCACCTTCAATTCTTTAAACACTGTACATCATTCAAAACAACACTGTACATCATTCAAAACAAAAATCTAGGATCTAAGTGCATACCGAGAAGGGTGAAACTTAAAGAATAACAATCACGATTGAATGCGGTGCTTTTTTGTCTTACAGTAATGTTATGCTATTATATTTGGGTCTTTTATGAAGAATACTGTGATCATTATAACTTCATTAAACGAGCACCATTGGCTTGAGTAGCCTGTTCTCTATAGACAATATAGACGTGCGCAGAAAGTGATCCACACATGCCCAGAATCTTTGGGAAGCGTCGGATCTTTTAGTCGTGGATTAAAGATCCCCCCCCCAAAAAAAAAGTCAGACCAGCAGTCACAGCTCAATTTATAATACAAAATAGTTTGTGAGATTTTTACACCTAGGCCTCAATGTAGAGCCATGCAGTGAAAGATCACAACCTTTGTGAAAACTTTACATAGTATGTGGCTTTTCATAACATTTCCTTTCTATCCTAGGAGAGTTGACGTTAAATGTTTTTTTAGTTTATAAAAGTCAAACGTTGTTCGTATGAACCAAGATACATTTCTAAACTCTAGTGTCATAATTAAGTCCATGGCATTCTGTTTACGTGGGAACAACCACCACAGAGCTAGCTGTATCCCATGCTCCCTCCGGCCCACAGTAAATTACATTTCCTATCTTCAAACAGGAGAGAAGAAGAAATGAAAGACTTACCAGAGAGGGTAACTAAAGGGAATAATTGCTCATATTTCCGGTAAATGGAGTGTGTGGTTCAGAGAGCGGCCAGTTAGAACAACATGTAGTTGGCAGTATGGAGAACAACTGTTAGAGCCAAGTCATTGGGCCAGACTACCCTCGGCTAAATAGCACCCTATTCCCTATGTAGTGCACTATTTTGGACCAGAGCTCTATGGAGGCTAGAGTACCATTGAGGCAGCAGCTGCTGGTCTTTCAGAGGGCTATTTTTAGGATGGCCAAAGACTCGGGACTAAAGTCAGATTCCAAACAGCATGGTGGGTTTCAACACACTCCACACCTGCTGTTAAAGGGACACACACACACAGTTCACACACACAAACAGACATACATGCACACACACACTCTCTCTCTCTCTCTCTTTCTCTCTCTCAGTCCCCCCTCTCTCTCTCTCTCTCTCTAAAACCCTCTCTCTTTCTCAGTCCCCCCCTCTCTCTCTCTCTCTTTCTCTCTCTCAGTCCCCCCTCTCTCTCTCTAAAACCCTCTCTCTTTCTCAGTCCCCCCCCCTCTCTCTCTCTCTTTTTTTCAGCTCCCTCTCTCTCTCTCTCTCTCTCTCTCGCTCTCTCTCTCTCTTTTTCAGCTCCCCCCTCTCTCTCTCTCTCTCTCTCTCTTTCAGCTCTCTCTCTCTCCCTCTCTTTTTCAGCTCTCTCTCTCTCTTTTTCAGCTCTCTCTCTCTCTTTTTCAGCTCCCTCTCTCTCTCAGCTCCCCCTCTCTCTCTCTCTCTTTTTCAGCTCCCTCTCTCTCTCTCTCTCTCTCTCTCTCTCTCTCTATTTTTTTCAGCTCCCTCTCTCTCTCAGCCCCCCCTCTCTCTCTTTTTCAGCTCCCTCTCTCTTTCTCTCTCTCTCTCTCAGCCCCCTCTCTCTCTCTCTCTCTCTCTCTCTCAGCCCCCCTCTCTCTCTCTCTCTTTTTCACCTCCCCCCTCTCATGGTTAATGAGATACTGTAATTTATATAACAACTGCTTGTCAAGGAGTAACACAGTTTCATTCATTACGTTACAGTGGCTCCATGATAGTTAAGATACAGCAGAGTCGGTGCTGTGGGGGTAGAGATGTTAGAGGATAATACTTAGCACTGTGTTTTAATATTATGTTACAAGGTCACTCTTCACGGTAACAGCAATGATACTGATGTGTCTTAGAATGGTGAGTGATGAAAAAAACTATAACAATTAATTGATAATTGATTGGATTTATATAATGCTTTTCTACCAACTAACACGTTTGAGGTACAGTATGACCCAGATGCAGACAGAGTAGAAGAAACAAAAGTTTATTCCTAACAACAGGAGCAGGCAAAACGACAGGTCAAGGCAGGCAGGGGTCAATAATCCAGAGAGTGTGACCAGAACGGCAGGCAGTCTCAGGGTCAGGGCAGGCAGAAAGGTCAAAACCGGGAAGGACTAGAAAACAGGAGCAGGAAAACAGCTGCTGGTAGGTTTCATGAACAAAACGAACTGGCAACAGACAACACAGGTATAAATACACAAGGGGATAATGGAAAAGATGGGCGACACCTGGAGGAGGGTGGAGACAAGCGAAACAGATCAGGGTGTTACACCAACTGAGTTACTCAAAGCACTTTACATAGTAGGGGGAAACTTACCTCATCCACTAACCAGATAGTGGAGCAGCCACCTGGGTGATGAATGGCAGCCATTTTTTTTTTGTTGCCAGAATGCTCACAACACATCAGCTATCTGATAGAGAGATGAGGAGTGATATATGCCAATTAGGAATGAGGGGATGATTAGGTGACTATGATGGAATGGGGCCAGGTAGGGAATTTAGCCATGACACTGGGGTTAACACCCCTATTCTTACAATAAGTGCCATGGGATTATTTATGAGAGAGTCAGGGTAGCCATTTAACATACCATCTGAAAGATGCCACAATTCCAGCAGTGTCTCTGATCCAGGGACCAACCCTGCTTAGCTTTAGAATCAAGACAGCAGTGGGATGCAGGGTGGTTTACTGTTAGTAGGTGGACAGTAAAGGCACTTTACATTTTCATCATTTAGCAGACACTCTTATCCAGAGCAACATACAGTAGTGAATGCATACATTTAAATTCATTTCATACATTATTTTTTTTTTTAATCATACTGGGCCCCCGTGGGAATCGAACCCACAACCCTGGCGTTGCAAACACCATTGCAAACGCCATGCTCTACCAACTGAGCCACAGGGAGGCCAATACACAGGGAGGAAGAATTCACATGACACTAGCTGTCCTTTTGTTTTAACTACTCCTATAGAAATGGTAGTCTGTCAGGTACTCAGCAGGAAGGGCTGATTTCTATATTATTAAAACAAGACCCAGATGGCAAATATAAGAACCAGTCCATCTAAAAAAAACTGGAGGCCCCTTTACACTTCAATGTTGTGATGCAAAAATATTAGCAAAATGCATAGCACTCAGAAAAGGTTTTACCAGGTATTGTTCATCCTGATCAGACAGGTTTTTTTTAACATGGACGATACGTTGGAGATAATATACAACAACTACTAGAAACAATAGAACATCATGAAACATCTAAGAAGCCAGGCCTGATATTTATAGCGGATTTTGAAAATGCGTTTGATAAAGTGCGACTGGTTTTATTTATAAATGCATGGATTTATTTTTCAATTTCGGTGATTCTCTTATAAAATGGGTCAAAAATGATGCCCAACCCCAGGTGTAAATAACGGCTACTTCTCAGAGAGTTTTGAATTGTCAAGAGGAGTCAAACAAGGGTGTCAGCTGTCACCATATCTATTCGTTATGGCCATCGAAATCAGATCCAATAACGATATTAGAGGATTAGAAATCCAAGGCTTAAAAACAAAGTGTCAATGTATGCCGATGACTCAAGTTTTATATTAAGCCCTGCAATGTCTCATTGAAGATCTAAATAACTTTTCTGTACTCTGGACTAAAACCTAGTGTACAATATTACGTATTGGATCTTTAAAAAATACAACTTTTACATTACCCTGCAGTTTACCTATAAAATGGGCTGATGGTGAAGTAGACATACCTGGTATTCATATCACAAAATATATAAATTAGCTCTCCACAATGAATTTCAATAGAAAACTTGTAAAAATAGACAAGATTCTGCAACCATTGAGAGGTAAATACCTGTCTATTTATGGAAAAATTGCCCTGATTAACTCCTTAGTCATATCTCAATTGACTGACTTACTTATGGCGCTGCCTAGTCCTGATGATTCGTTTTTCAAATCATATGAGAAAAAAAACATTTAGCTTTATCTGGGACGCTAAACCAGACAAAAATAAAACGTGCCTATCTATATAATTAATATGAATTGGGTGGGTTGAGATTGTTAAATATAAAAGCACTAAACCTCTCTCTAAATCTTCACTTATTCAAAAGTTTTACTTGAACCCTAAATGGTTCTCAAGAAGATTACTAAGAAAAAGCTCATCCATTGTTTAAAAATGGCCTTTTTGCCTTTGTGCAGATTGCCATGTCTCATTTTAGATTAATTTAAAATAATACTTTTTTCAAAAGTATCTCTCTTTTTCAAACAAGCATTGCAGATCTGGCTACAATTTCAATTTCATCCCCCTGAAAAGATAGAACAAACATTACAGCAAATATTATGGCTGAACTCAAATGTGCTGGTTGATAAAAATACCTGTATTTAGGGGAAAGATGTTTGAAAAGGGTATTTTGTTCTTAAATTATATTGTAAATTGGAATGGTAGAGTTATATCGTTCATGGAGTTGTACAGGAAGGTCTGCTCAATCCAAGAGTACAACCAGTTGATTACAGCATTGCCCCAGAAATGGAGGAGGCAGGTGGCAGCGGGAGGAGGTAGGGAACTGGTCTGTATGCCCAATATAAAGGAACAAAACATGCGGAGGAATAAAAATAGCATAAATAGGAAAGTATACCAGTTTCATTTGAGGACCAGGATGTTGACAACTGTGCTATACAGATTGCAAAACATAATAAAAAGTATGTTTAAATGACACTGAGGGGCAGTGTTTTTACAGCTAATGCTGGTTTGCCTGAGGCTGATGCCGTGCAGGTGTTTGTACACATGCATATACACACTCATTCAAATAAACACATATAAGAACCCACACATACATGTAATAGTGCCAGACATGCTCACAAACATATACAGTTGGCATTGCTGTTATGATTTCAGTTGTCCTTGATGTCCTTTGTTTTGCATTGTTGTTTGCTGTTTTCTTCTGTCTTTTCCTTTCTTCTCTTTAGTTCATTCTCTTGGTTGTTGGTGCATTGGGGGGTTCTTGGGGGTGGGAATTGTATTTTTTATTTGTATTTTTCTTCTTGGGGGGGGGGGACTGTGGGAGGGGTCTAGAATGGTTGAGGGACAGCTATTGTGGAACTGTGGGGGGGATCTTGGAGGGTTCGGGTTCATGTTTTTTGGCCTGGTGGGAGATCTGTCAACGTGCCCTTGAGCAGGGCATTGACCCTGGATGCTTCTGTGTGTCGCTCTGAATGGGAGTCTGCTGGATGACTGGTATGGCGTAGTTGTTGAGCGGCTTCACTGCAAGTATAATGTATTTTTTTGATATTCAATTTTAAAAATAAATAAATAACAAAAATAAATAAAATAAATAAATAAAAAGCTGTCCTTTAAATTAATTTATTGTAATAATGTTATAGCTTGTATTATGCAGCTTGACTATCAGTTTCTGCGATTGGAAAGTTTACTGTAGGCCTTCTCTTTAAATAATAAATGCTGTTATAACTATTCACAAAGAACACAAAGGTATTCACACTCCCGAGTGGTGCAGCGGTCTAACGAACTGCTTCGCAGTGCTGAAGGCGTCACTACAGACCTGGGTTTGATCTCAGGCTGTGTCACAACTGGCCGTGACCTGGAGCCCCATAGGGCAATACTATGCATCAATAGAACAGATTGGTATGTTAGTCCAAGAACACAAACAAAAATGTATTTGGATATACTGCAGTGGCTGAAGATTTCATTTCAGTGAGGAGCTTTTTGCCACCAAGCTGTCAGAGTGTGATAGGTGGGTGGGCATTCTATGTTTTGTTTTCTAGGTTTTGGCCAGGTATGGGTTCCAATCAGAGGCAGCTGTCTATCGTTGTCTCTGATTGGAAGCCATACTTAGGCAGCCTGTTTTTCCCTGTGTTTTCGTGGGATCTTGTTTTTGTGCAGCTGTGTTTATTGCAGCCCCAGAACGTCACGTTTGTTTCAGTTTCACCTGTTTATTGTTTTTGTTCAAGTTCACAAATAAAATATGTGGACCTACCGACACGCTGCGCCTTGGCTAATTTATGACGGGGAATTTCGAAGACAGCACTCGTGATATTTAGTCAGATGGACACTTCTACAGAATGTTTGTTCTGACTGACTCCTTTTGCGGAGACCGTGTCTCACCACCATTTTACTCTGTTGAAGACAATGCAATACCGCACATCAGTTAAAATAACTTGGTCAAATAGACCTATAAGTCCAAGAACAGAAACAAAAATATCTGAGAGTGAAGAGATATGGACTTACGGTGCTTGTTGAAGCTTCTGGAGATCTCATTTCACAAAGGAGTGTTTGCCACCAAACCCAAGGATGTTGTTGGTCAGGTCAACAATGGGATGTTCAGAAGGCTTGACCTCTTCTGTGGAAAACGACACCATTTTTCTCTGTTGAGCCGTATCATTCATCAGTTATTATGCAGTGTCCATATTAGGACAGTTTCATTCTCAGCAGGACTTGTTTGGAACATCCGGATGTCCTAATACGGACACCATAATTATAACAGATTGGAGTATTAGAACAGAAACACATATCCGAGGAAGAGGAAAGAGGAAATACAATGTAAACCAGCACAACATAACACGTTGACATATTAGTTCAAGAGCAACAAAACAGAGGTGTTTGGTTAAAAATATGTAAGAAACATCTGAGGAAGAACTAACTGCTGTAGCTGCTGAAGACTTTTTGCCACAGGAACTAGGCAGGAACCTAGGAAGAAACCTAGAGAGGAACCAGGCTATAAGGGGTGGCCAGTCCTCTTCTGGCTGTGCCGGGTGGATATTATAACAGCACATGGCCAAGATGTTCAAATGTTCATAAATGACCAGCATGGTCAAATAATAATAATCACAGTAGTTGTTGAGGGTGCAACAAGTCAGTAACACAAGAGTAAGTGTCAGTTGGCTTTTTCATAGCCGATCTTTGAGAGTATCTCTACCGCTCCTGCTGTCTCTAGAGAGTTGAAAACAGCAGGTCTGGGACAGGTAGCACGTTCGGTGAACAGGTCAGGGTTCCAGCAGGTCTGGGACAGCAGGTCTGGGATAGGTAGCACGTCCGGTGAACAGGTCAGGGTTCCATAGCCGCAGGCAGAACAGTTGGAACTGGAGCAGCAGCACTGCCAGGTGGACTGGGGACAGCAAGGAGTCATCAAGCCAGGTAGTCCTGAGGCATGGTCCTAGGGCTCAGGTCCTCCGAGAGAGAGAAAGAAAGAAAGAGAGAAAGAGAGGATTAGAGAGAGCATATTTAAATTCACACAGGACACAGGAAAAGACAAGAGAAATACTCCAGATGTGACAGACTGACACTAGCCCCCCAACACATAAACTACTGCAGCATAAATACTGGAGGCTGAGACAGGAGGGGTCAGGAGAAACTATGGCCCCATCCGATGAAACCCCCGGACAGGGCCAGGGTATAGTGCTCATCTTCTTTTATTAATGAGTAAAGTGAACACTTAAACAAAAATTAACAAACGACAGTTACATAAGGTACTAAGACTATACGAAAAACAACCACCCACAAACCCAAAGGAAAAAACAGGCTGCCTAAGTATGGCTTTTAATCAGAGACAATGAATGACACCTGCCTCTGATTGGAAACCATACTCGGCCACACATAGAAAATGAACATAGAAAATGAAAATAAGAACACATCCCCTGGAAACAAACAAATCCCCAAAACACACAGAAATAACACCCCCCTGCCACGCCCTGACCATACTACAATGACAAATGACCCCTTTACTGGTCAGGACGTGACAGAGACATATCAAAAGGTGGAGGTAATGTGATGCTTATTGCTTGTCTTGCTATTAGCTCTGATTTGTTTAAACTAATCGTCGACTTAATTTCTGTCAGGACAATTTTTTTTATCACGAGGAGGAGTTTTTTTTGTCTGAAACCATATGGACAGTTTTCACCTCCTTGCTACTCTCAGCTAAAGTTTTCACTACTGAAAGAAAACTGTAACAGATGTGTTTTGTTATTGTGTGTTTGGATGAGAGCAGTGTCCTACTCGTGTTATTAACACACATGGTAACAACAGACACAAAAAAACATCAAATTCCAAACGTCATGGATTGACCAATGATTTGAATTGATCCAATGGTGACATCAATTCCCAAACCACTATTACATGTAGTGACTTGCTTTGTGAAAAAGAAAGTTGAATCAAATAAACATAAACAAGCAGAAATAGCACTGGTGTTATCCTCGCCAGTTGATGCCACTTTAACGTGTTATACACTGGAGATGTCATATGGTTGGGCTTGAGACGAGGAGAGCAGGAGGTGTAGGGGTTGAGGAGGTGCAGGAGGAGAAGGTTATTTAGCCTGGGCAGACATTTTTGTCTCTGGTTGCTGGGTTACAGAACAGAGCATTGGGTCAGTTCTTGTAATATATACTGCACAGTAGAAATATTGACTTCTACGGCAAAAATCTGACCCATATCAGGTCCCGTGTGGCTCAGTTGGTAGAGCATGGTGTTTGCAATGCCAGGGTTGTGGGTTGGATTCCCACGGGGGACCAGTATGCAGTAAAAATGTATGAAATGAATGCTTCCAATAGTGTATGTCGCTCTGGATAGGAGAGTCTGCTAAATGATGTAAATGTGATCAAATTGTATTTAAATACCTTTTTAAAATCAACACATGTCAAAGTGCTTAACAGTAACATTGCTTATACCTCAAAGAGCAAGCAAAAGCACAGTGGACAGGAACATTTCCTAAAAAGAAGAAATCTTGAGAGGAACCAGGTAGAGTGGAGTCCCATTAGTATGTCAGCCAATCACCTTCAGGCTTTCCATTTTTGTGATGTTGTTATTGTGGAGGGTAGTCCCAAAATAGGTCTTGAAGGCGATGGTAGAAGTCCTTTTTACTGGTCCGCTACGTCACAGCCTGTCTCCCCCTCACGTCCTCCTCAACCAGACCTAGTTCCCCTATGGGCCAGTCAGCTGAAAGTCGAGGAGAGAGAGAGTAAGATATAGAGAGAGAGTCCACAAAAGTGGAGATAAATTTGACTATAGTAACTACTGTGGGATATGCGTCAATAGCAACCTTGGGGAAATCCTCTGCATTATCATTAACAGCAGACTCATACAGTTCCTCAGTGAAGCAAATGTCAAATTGGCGTTTTTACCAAATTACCGTACGACAGACCACGTGTTCTCCATGCACACCCTACGTGGCAAACAAACAAACAAACAAACAAACCAAAACAAATGCAAAGTCTTCTCATGCTTTGTTGATTTCAAAAAAGCTTTTGACTCAACTTGGCATAAAATCCAGGGGGTGAGACAGGGATGCAGCTTAAACCCCACCCTCTTCAACATATATCAATGAATTGGTGAGGGCACTAGAACAATCTGCAGCACCCAGCCTCAGGTACCCTAGTGGTTAGAGCGTTGGGCCAGTAACCGGAAGGTTGCTGGATCGAATCCCTGAGCTGACAAGGTAAAAATCTGTCATTCTGCAACTGAGCATGGCAGTCAAAGAAACAAAAAATTGATATACCAATTAGGATCTGGCTAAAAAATACCCATTGCCCTTTATGGCTGTGAGGTCTGGGGTCCACTCACCAACCTAGAATTCACAAAATGGGACAAACACCAAATTGAGACTATTTTTTCTTCAGCATTCTGCAAAACTATCCTCTGTGTACAATGTAAAACACCAAATAATGCATGCAGAGCAGAATTAGGCTGATAACCGCTTATTATCA
>NC_138306.1:56720000-56730000 GCF_965601325.2 Salmo salar | reverse complement strand
TGATACTACTTTGCTCTGCTCTCAGTTTCTAAGGCCACACAGACACTCACATCTTCCCAAATAGCACCCTATACCATATTTAGTGCACTATATTGGACCAGGAGAGATAGAAAAACAAGACATAGACATTGATGCACTAATATGAGCTACCTCACTGTCACATAGAAAAACCAGCCCGTATTACCACAGCCCGTATTACCCCAGCCCTTATTACCCTAGCCCTTTTACCCCAGCCCTTATTACCCCAGCCCTTATTACCCCAGCCCTTATTACCACAGCCCGTATTACCCCAGCCCTTAATACCCCAGCCCTTAATACCCCAGCCCTTAATACCCCAGCCCTTATTACCCCAGCCCTTATTACCCCAGCCCTTATTACCCCAGCCCGTATTACCACAGCCCGTATTACCCCAGCCCTTAATACCCCAGCCCTTATTACCCCAGCCCTTATTACCCCAGCCCTTATTACCCTAGCCTGTATTACCCCAGCCCTTATTACCCCCGCCTATATTACCCCAGTCCTTAATACCCCAGCCCTTATTACCCCAGCCCTTATTACCCTAGCAGTAGTACCCCAGCCATTATTACCCCAGCCCTTATTACCCCAGCCCTTATTACCCCAGCCCTTATTACCCTAGCCCTTTTACCCCAGCCCTTATTACCCCAGCCCTTATTACCCTAGCCCTTATTACCCCAGCCCTTATTACCCTAGCCATAGTACCCCAGCCCTTATTACCCCAGCCCTTATTACCCCAGTCCTTATTACCCCAGCCCTTATTACCCCAGCCCTTATTACCCCAGCCCTTGTTACCCCAGCCTTTATTACCCCAGTCCTTAATACCCCAGCCCTTTTACCCCAGCCCTTATTACCCCAGCCCTTATTACCCCAGGCCTTATTACCCCAGCCCTTATTACCCCAGGCCTTATTACCCCAGCCCTGGTTACCCTAGCCCTTATTACCCCAGCCCTTATTACCCTAACCCTTTTTACCCCAGCCCTTATTACCCCAGCCCTTATTACCCTAGCCCTTTTACCCCAGCCCTTATTACCCCAGCCCTTATTACCCCAGCCCTTATTACGCCAGCCCTTAATACCCCAGCCCTTATTACCCCTGCCCGTAATACCCCAGCCCTCAATACCCCAGCCCTCAATACCCCAGCCCTTAATACCCCAGCCCTTATTACCCCAGCCCGTATTACCACAGCCCGTATTACCCCAGCCCTTAATACCCCAGCCCTTATTACCCCAGCCTGTATTACCACAGCCCGTATTACCCCAGCCCTTAATACCCCAGCCCTTATTACCCCAGCCCTTATTACCCCTGCCCGTAATACCCCAGCCCTCAATACCCCAGCCCTCAATACCCCAGCCCTTAATACCCCAGCCCTTATTACCCCAGCCCTTATTACCCTAGCCCTTTTACCCCAGCCCTTATTACCCCAGCCCTTATTACCCTAGCCATAGTACCCCAGCCCTTATTACCCCAGCCCTTAATACCCCAGCCCTTATTACCCCTGCCCTTAATACCCCTGCCCTTAAT
Organism: Salmo salar; assembly: GCF_965601325.2. NCBI lineage: Eukaryota > Metazoa > Chordata > Actinopteri > Salmoniformes > Salmonidae > Salmo > Salmo salar. The sequence continues at coordinate 56,728,461 of NC_138306.1, read as the reverse complement.
ACCCCAGCCCTCAATACCCCAGCCCTTATTACCCCAGCCCTTATTACCCCAGCCCTTATTACCCCAGCCCTTAATACCCCAGCCCTTAATACCCCAGTCCTGATTACCCCAGCCCTTATAACCCCAGCACTTAATACCCCAGCCCTTAATACCCTAGTTGTAGTACCCCAGCCCTTAATACCCCAGTCCTTATTATCCCAGCCCTTATAACACCAGCCCTTATTACCCCAGCCCGCATTACCCTAGCCATAGTACCCCAGCCCTTGTTACCCCAGCCCTTATTACCCCAGCCCTTATTACCCCAGGCCTTATTACCCCAGCCCTTATTACCCCAACCCTTATTACCCTAACCCTTATTACCCCAGCCCTTATTACCCCAGCCCTTATTACCCCAGCCCTTATTACCCCAGCCCTTATTACCCCTGCCCTTATTACCCCTGCCCTTAATACCCCAGCCCTCAATACCCCAGCCCTCAATACCCCAGCCCTTATTACCCCAGCCCTTATTACCCCAGCCCTTATTACCCCAGCCCTTATTACCCCAGCCCTTAATACCCCAGCCCTTATTACCCCAGCCCTTATTACCCCAGCCCTTATTACCCCTGCCCTTAATACCCCAGCCCTCAATACCCCAGCCCTCAATACCCCAGCCCTCAATACCCCAGCCCTTATTACCCCAGCCCTTATTACCCCAGCCCTTATTACCCCAGCCCTTATTACCCCAGCCCTTATTACCCCAGCCCTTATTACCCCAGCATGGATTACCGTATACAGTGTCCTGTATCTATCAACTATATTATAAAGAACAGAAATATAAACGCAACATGCAACAATTTCAAAGATTTACTGAGTTACAATACGTATAACGAACTAAGTCAATTGAAATAAATTCATTAGGCCCTAATCTATGGATTTCTTATGACTGGGCAGGGATGCAGCCATGGGTGGGCCTGGGAGGGGATTTGGGAGCCCGGCCCGGCTCAGAATGAGTTTTTCCCTACAAAAGGGCTTTATTACAGACAGAAATACTCCTCAGTTTCATCGGGTGGAGGGTGGAAAAATTCGGAGATCTTTTATTTCAGCTCATGAAACATGGGATCAACACTTTACATGTTGCGTTTGTATGTTTTTTTTTCAGTATACATTCCCAACTACATTTGTCTCAACTTTCATGCCACTCATTATTCCTACCATTACAAACTAAAGCTGCCTTTTCCATCACGTTGAAGGTCTGGGAGTTTTTAAAATACAGATTATTTTGCAAAGAGTCTACTAATCCTAAATACTTTGATATAAGGTCAAAGTACATGGGATCCTACAGGAAGAAAGATTCATATAAATAAAATGTTCAGGTTTAAGGTGATCAATTGTAACATGGAATGTAAACACGAATATTCTGAATGTAAATACACATCTACCACACCTACTACACAGTGACATGGCTGTACATTTTAAAGCCAAGAACTGCCCCACAAATTAGACGATTGATGTTTTTGAATCTAATGCCATCAGCCACACAGGCCCAGCCCAAATGCAGCTGCTACTCATGAATGCATAATACAGCTAACTGTAATCGGTGACTAACGAATACTTCCAGAATCTCGCTATTCAACAACAGATTGGTGTGCCTGTGCATGAAATTACATCCAACCCTGTCTCATGAGAGATAGGTTCCATTTCAAAAGCATGAATCAGTTGAATGTATTTGTCTCTTAAAGGTACAGAGTCATTTTTTTTATTTTTTATTTTTAAAGCATCATTATCATAATCTCACTATTCAACAACATATTGGTGTGAGATACAAATCACAGTGTGTTCTTTTTATTCTGTCTACACACAGAATATCAAGCTGTAGACTGGTCCCTCTATCATCCATCAGGATCCCGTGTCTAGGCAGACCTACTGTGATAACGACAGGTCATTCAACAACACAGATGTTGTTGTTGGGTAGAAAATGAACACCATATGAATTGGTAATAAGTTGAACCTTCTGACCGTCCATTATCATGGGTAGGCAATCAGTAAATACATACATCTACAGGATATATCTAATGCATTTGTATTTTATGTTTATGGCCAGGATTTCCAAGAAATAGCTAAAATTATGAATTGAGTTTGATTACTGTACAATTAACAGGAAATCGTTTTATGGTGTACTTAACTAACAACCTACGTAAGCAATCCATCCTCTAAACTCAAACATTTTCTCATAACTGTATTCTCTCATAAAGGACATACTTTTGTGATTCAGAAATTAATAAATAAAAACAAAATGTTTCTACCCAAAAAACGACTTTAAAACAGGAAAAACACCTTTGTCACTCATCAATCAATCAAAAAATATTGACAAGCATTTGCAATTTGACATTGATAAAAAACACCTTATGGAACAGCGAGGGACTGTGAAGCAACACACACATGGGCACAGACACATGCATACACAAACACACATACAACAGCATACGCATTATACACACACGTACACATGGATGTAGTACTGTAGACATGTGGTAGTGGTGGAGTAGGGGCCTGAGGGCACACAGTCTGCTGCCTTGGCAGGAACTAATGTGGATCCATAATAAACCCCAGGAAGAGTAGCTGCTGCCTTGTCAGGAACTAATGGGGCTCCATAATAAACCCCAGGATGTCACGTCCTGACCAGTAAAGGGGTCATTTTGTTATTGTAGTTGGTCAGGACGTGGCAGGGGTGTGTTTGTTTTGTGTTTTTCGGGGTTTTTGGTTTGTGTTCTATGTTTTCTATTTCTATGTGGGTTTTCTAGTTTGTCTATTTCTATGGTAGTTTTGGGAACGACCTCCAATTAGAAGCAGCTGGTTGTCGTTGCTTCTAATTGGAGGCCATATTTAAGTGGGTTTATTTTCTCTTGTGTTTGTGGGTGGTTGTTTCTTTGTATAGTCGTAGTACCTCACAGGACTGTTGTTCATTTTCTTGTTTTGTTTAGTGTTCACGTTTAAAAAATAAAAGTATAAGTATGGACACTTACCACGCTGCGTATTGGTCCGATGTTTCTTACTCCTCAGAAGACAAAGATTATGACACAGGAAGAGTAGCTGCTGCCTTGGCAGGAGCTAATGGGGATCCATAATAAACCCCAGGAAGAGTAGCTGCTGCCTTGGCAGGAACTAATGGGGATCCATAATAAATACAAATACAGCTGCAGTCAGTGAGTTAGTTAGTAATAATAAAGATACTTTCAAACATTTGACTTCATGGCCAGGTGTCAAAGAGATAATCTAAATCAATTAGTAATTTACGGCTCAGACCTCAGTGATGCAACGTCCTGCAGTCATCAATCAGTAACTTACAGCTCAGACCTCAGTGATGCAACGTTCTGCAGTCATCAATCAGTAACTTACAGCTCAGACCTCAGTGATGCAACGTCCCGCAGTCATCAATCAGTAACTTACAGCTCAGACCTCAGTGATACAACGTCCTGCAGTCATCAATAAGTAACTTACAGCTCAGACCTCAGTGATGCAACGTCCTGCAGTCATCAATCAGTAACTTACAGCTCAGACCTCAGTGATACAACGTCCTGCAGTGAGTCAGTGAGTCAGTTATCCAGTCAGTCAGTCAGTTAGTTAGTTAGTTATCCAGTCAGTCAGTTAGTTAGTTATCCAGTCAGTCAGTTAGTTAGTTAGTTATCCAGTCAGTCAGTCAGTTAGTTAGTTATCCAGTCAGTCAGTGAGTTAGTTATCCAGTCAGTCAGTTAGTTAGTTAGTTATCCAGTCAGTCAGTTAGTTAGTTAGTTAGTTATCCAGTCAGTCAGTTAGTTAGTTAGTTAGTTAGTTAGTTATCCAGTCAGTCAGTCAGTGAGTTATCCAGTCAGTCAGTGAGTTAGTTAACCAGTCAGTCAGTGAGTTAGTTATCCAGTCAGTCAGCGAGTTAGTTATCCAGTCAGTCAGTTAGTTAGTTATCCAGTCAGTCAGTTAGTAAGTTAGTTATCCAGTCAGTCAGTCAGTCAGTGAGTTAGTTATCCAGTCAGTCAGTCAGTTAGTTAGTTATCCAGTCAGTCAGTGAGTTAGTTAGTTATCCAGTCAGTCAGTCAGTCAGTTAGTTAGTTATCCAGTCAGTCAGTTAGTAAGTTAGTTATCCAGTCAGTCAGTCAGTCAGTTAGTTAGTTATCCAGTCAGTCAGTTAGTTAGTTAGTTATCCAGTCAGTCAGTGAGTTAGTTAGTTATCCAGTCAGTCAGTTAGTTAGTTATCCAGTCAGTCAGTCAGTTAGTTCATTAGTTATCCAGTCAGTCAGTGAGTTAGTTAGTTATCCAGTCAGTCAGTCAGTCAGTTAGTTAGTTATCCAGTCAGTCAGTCAGTCAGTTAGTTAGTTATCCAGTCAGTCAGTTAGTTAGTTATCCAGTCAGTCAGTCAGTGAGATAGTTATCCAGTCAGTCAGTCAGTTAGTTAGTTATCCAGTCAGTTAGTTAGTTAGTTAGTTATCCAGTCAGTCAGTTAGTTAGTTAGTTATCCAGTCAGTCAGTCAGTTAGTTAGTTATCCAGTCAGTCAGTTAGTTAGTTAGTTATCCAGTCAGTCAGTTAGTTAGTTAGTTATCCAGTCAGTCAGTTAGTAAGTTAGTTATCCAGTCAGTCAGTCAGTCAGTGAGTTAGTTATCCAGTCAGTCAGTCAGTTAGTTAGTTATCCAGTCAGTCAGTCAGTCAGTTAGTTAGTTATCCAGTCAGTCAGTTAGTAAGTTAGTTATCCAGTCAGTCAGTCAGTCAGTTAGTTAGTTATCCAGTCAGTCAGTTAGTTAGTTAGTTATCCAGTCAGTCAGTCAGTTAGTTAGTTAGTTATCCAGTCAGTCAGTGAGTTAGTTAGTTATCCAGTCAGTTAGTTAGTTATCCAGTCAGTCAGTCAGTCAGTCAGTCACTTAGTTAGTTATCCAGTCAGTCAGTTAGTTAGTTATCCAGTCAGTCAGTCAGTGAGTTAGTTAGTTATCCAGTCAGTCAGTCAGTTAGTTAGTTATCCAGTCAGTCAGTGAGTTAGTTATCCAGTCAGTCAGTTAGTTAGTTAGTTATCCAGTCAGTCAGTTAGTTAGTTAGTTAGTTATCCAGTCAGTCAGTTAGTTAGTTAGTTAGTTAGTTAGTTATCCAGTCAGTCAGTCAGTGAGTTATCCAGTCAGTCAGTGAGTTAGTTAACCAGTCAGTCAGTGAGTTAGTTATCCAGTCAGTCAGCGAGTTAGTTATCCAGTCAGTCAGTTAGTTAGTTATCCAGTCAGTCAGTTAGTAAGTTAGTTATCCAGTCAGTCAGTCAGTCAGTGAGTTAGTTATCCAGTCAGTCAGTCAGTTAGTTAGTTATCCAGTCAGTCAGTGAGTTAGTTAGTTATCCAGTCAGTCAGTCAGTCAGTTAGTTAGTTATCCAGTCAGTCAGTTAGTAAGTTAGTTATCCAGTCAGTCAGTCAGTCAGTTAGTTAGTTATCCAGTCAGTCAGTTAGTTAGTTAGTTATCCAGTCAGTCAGTGAGTTAGTTAGTTATCCAGTCAGTCAGTTAGTTAGTTATCCAGTCAGTCAGTCAGTTAGTTCATTAGTTATCCAGTCAGTCAGTGAGTTAGTTAGTTATCCAGTCAGTCAGTCAGTCAGTTAGTTAGTTATCCAGTCAGTCAGTCAGTCAGTTAGTTAGTTATCCAGTCAGTCAGTTAGTTAGTTATCCAGTCAGTCAGTCAGTGAGTTAGTTATCCAGTCAGTCAGTCAGTTAGTTAGTTATCCAGTCAGTCAGTTAGTTAGTTAGTTATCCAGTCAGTCAGTTAGTTAGTTAGTTATCCAGTCAGTCAGTCAGTTAGTTAGTTATCCAGTCAGTCAGTTAGTTAGTTAGTTATCCAGTCAGTCAGTTAGTTAGTTAGTTATCCAGTCAGTCAGTTAGTAAGTTAGTTATCCAGTCAGTCAGTCAGTCAGTGAGTTAGTTATCCAGTCAGTCAGTCAGTTAGTTAGTTATCCAGTCAGTCAGTGAGTTAGTTATCCAGTCAGTCAGTCAGTCAGTTAGTTAGTTATCCAGTCAGTCAGTTAGTAAGTTAGTTATCCAGTCAGTCAGTCAGTCAGTTAGTTAGTTATCCAGTCAGTCAGTTAGTTAGTTAGTTATCCAGTCAGTCAGTCAGTTAGTTAGTTAGTTATCCAGTCAGTCAGTGAGTTAGTTAGTTATCCAATCAGTTAGTTAGTTATCCAGTCAGTCAGTCAGTCAGTCACTTAGTTAGTTATCCAGTCAGTCAGTTAGTTAGTTATCCAGTCAGTCAGTCAGTGAGTTAGTTTGTTATCCAGTCAGTCAGTCAGTGAGTTAGTTAGTTATCCAGTCAGTCAGTCAGTGAGTTAGTTAGTTATCCAGTCAGTCAGTCAGTTAGTTAGTTATCCAGTCAGTCAGTCAGTTAGTTAGTTATCCAGTCAGTCAGTTAGTTAGTTAGTTATCCAGTCAGTCAGTTAGTTAGTTAGTTATCCAGTCAGTCAGTCAGTGAGTTAGTTAGTTATCCAGTCAGTCAGTCAGTGAGTTAGTTAGTTATCCAGTCAGTCAGTTAGTTAGTTATCCAGTCAGTCAGTTAGTAAGTTAGTTATCCAGTCAGTCAGTCAGTGAGTTAGTTAGTTATCCAGTCAGTCAGTCAGTGAGTTAGTTAGTTATCCAGTCAGTCAGTCAGTCAGTGAGTTAGTTATCCAGTCAGTCAGTCAGTTAGTTAGTTATCCAGTCAATCAGTGAGTTAGTTAGTTATCCAGTCAGTCAGTGAGTTAGTTATCCAGTCAGTCAGTCAGTCAGTTAGTTAGTTATCTAGTCAGTCAGTGAGTTAGTTAGTTATCCAGTCAGTCAGTCAGTGAGTTAGTTAGTTATCCAGTCAGTCAGTTAGTAAGTTAGTTATCCAGTCAGTCAGTGAGTTAGTTATCCAGTCAGTCAGTCAGTTAGTTAGTTATCCAGTCAGTCAGTGAGTTAGTTAGTTATCCAGTCAGTCAGTCAGTTAGTTAGTTATCCAGTCAGTCAGTTAGTAAGTTAGTTATCCAGTCAGTCAGTCAGTCAGTCAGTTAGTTAGTTATCCAGTCAGTCAGTTAGTTAGTTAGTTATCCAGTCAGTCAGTCAGTTAGTGAGTTAGTTATCCAGTCAGTCAGTGAGTTAGTTAGTTATCCAGTCAGTCAGTCAGTTAGTTAGTTATCCAGTCAGTCAGTCAGTCAGTCAGTTAGTTAGTTATCCAGTCAGTCAGTTAGTTAGTTATCCAGTCAGTCAGTCAGTGAGTTAGTTAGTTATCCAGTCAGTCAGTCAGTGAGTTAGTTAGTTATCCAGTCAGTCAGTGAGTTAGTTAGTTATCCAGTCAGTCAGTTAGTTAGTTATCCAGTCAGTCAGTCAGTTAGTTCATTAGTTATCCAGTCAGTCAGTGAGTTAGTTAGTTATCCAGTCAGTCAGTCAGTTAGTTAGTTATCCAGTCAGTCAGTCAGTCAGTTAGTTAGTTATCCAGTCAGTCAGTTAGTTAGTTATCCAGTCAGTCAGTCAGTGAGTTAGTTATCCAGTCAGTCAGTCAGTTAGTTAGTTATCCAGTCAGTCAGTTAGTTAGTTAGTTATCCAGTCAGTCAGTTAGTTAGTTAGTTATCCAGTCAGTCAGTCAGTTAGTTAGTTATCCAGTCAGTCAGTTAGTTAGTTAGTTATCCAGTCAGTCAGTTAGTTAGTTAGTTATCCAGTCAGTCAGTTAGTAAGTTAGTTATCCAGTCAGTCAGTCAGTCAGTGAGTTAGTTATCCAGTCAGTCAGTCAGTTAGTTAGTTATCCAGTCAGTCAGTGAGTTAGTTATCCAGTCAGTCAGTCAGTCAGTTAGTTAGTTATCCAGTCAGTCAGTTAGTAAGTTAGTTATCCAGTCAGTCAGTCAGTCAGTTAGTTAGTTATCCAGTCAGTCAGTTAGTTAGTTAGTTACCCAGTCAGTCAGTCAGTTAGTTAGTTAGTTATCCAGTCAGTCAGTCAGTTAGTTAGTTATCCAGTCAGTCAGTCAGTCAGTCACTTAGTTAGTTATCCAGTCAGTCAGTTAGTTAGTTATCCAGTCAGTCAGTCAGTGAGTTAGTTTGTTATCCAGTCAGTCAGTCAGTGAGTTAGTTAGTTATCCAGTCAGTCAGTCAGTGAGTTAGTTAGTTATCCAGTCAGTCAGTCAGTTAGTTAGTTATCCAGTCAGTCAGTCAGTTAGTTAGTTATCCAGTCAGTCAGTTAGTTAGTTAGTTATCCAGTCAGTCAGTTAGTTAGTTAGTTATCCAGTCAGTCAGTCAGTGAGTTAGTTAGTTATCCAGTCAGTCAGTCAGTGAGTTAGTTAGTTATCCAGTCAGTCAGTTAGTTAGTTATCCAGTCAGTCAGTTAGTAAGTTAGTTATCCAGTCAGTCAGTCAGTGAGTTAGTTAGTTATCCAGTCAGTCAGTCAGTGAGTTAGTTAGTTATCCAGTCAGTCAGTCAGTCAGTGAGTTAGTTATCCAGTCAGTCAGTCAGTTAGTTAGTTATCCAGTCAAT
>NC_138306.1:56590000-56715000 GCF_965601325.2 Salmo salar | reverse complement strand
ACGGTGAAAGCAAAAGCCCCTCAGATCTAGTGTACACTCCCATATGTCTAGTGTACACGCCTCTATGTCTAATGTACACTCCCTTATGTCTAGTGTACACTCCCCTTATGTCTAGTGCACACTCCCATATGTCTAGTGTACACTCCCCTATGTCTAGTGTAAACTCCCCTTATGTCTAGTGTACACTCCCCTATGTCTAGTGTACACTCCCCTATGTCTAGTGTACACTCCCCTATGTCTAGTGTACACTCCCCTTATGTCTAGTGTACACTCCCATATGTCTAGTGTACACTCCCCTATGTCTAGTGTACACTCCCCTATGTCTAGTGTAAACTCCACTTATGTCTAGTGTACACTCCCCTATGTCTAGTGTACACTCCCCTTATGTCTAGTGTACACTCCCCTTATGTCTAGTGTACACTCCCTTATGTCTAGTGTACACTCCCCTATGTCTAGTGTACACTCCCCCTATGTCTAGTGTACACTCCCTTATGTCTAGTGTACACTCCCCTATGTCTAGTGTACACTCCCATATGTCTAGTGTACACTCCCCTATGTCTAGTGTACACTCCCCTATATACAGTCTGATGGACAATATGTAAGCCGATACAGTGTCTTCTCTTCACCCCTTGGATTGCCAGGAAGTCACTGACGTGTGTGTGTGTGTGTGTGTGTGTGTGTGTGTGTGTGTGTGTGTGTGTGTGTGTGTGTGTGTGTGTGTGTGTGTGTGTGTGTGTGTGTGTGTGTGTGTGTGTGTGTGTGTGTGTGTGTGTATAGTGATATTTCTGTAACGTCTCTGTGAATGTGTGTTAGACTGTATACCGTATACTGTAAGTCTTATACCAGAGTATTTGGAAATAGCCACAGGATGTTTTTTTCAATACCGTCAAAAGCGTTGAAACTATTTCTTTGAAGTTTTCTTTTTATAATTTTGAATATTTGTAGATACTTTTTAAGTAAATATCTGTAGTCAACTTGTGCAAGCTGGCTAAGTGGTACGCTTCTTAAAAAAATCAAGCTTCTCTTGGTAACAGCAGAAAATACCCTCTTGGATCAAGATCCCAGCTGTCTAATATTTGTTTTTTGAAAACTGAGAGTAGCTATCATGACACAAGGCCAGACCCAGATGCAGACACAGGAGGCAGATGGTTGGAGTCTTACAATGATTATTAATCCAAAAAGGGGTAGGCAAGAGAATGGTCGTAGACAGGCAAAAGGTCAAAACCAGATCAGAGTCCAGGAGGTACAGAGTGGCAGAAAGGCTCATAGTCAAAGCAGGCAGAATGGTCAGGCAGGTGGGTACAGAGCCCAAAACCGGGACGACTAGAAAAAGGAGAATAGCAAAAAGCAGGAGAACGGGAAAAACGCTGGCACATACAAGACGAACTGGCACAGAGAGACAGGAAACATAGGGATAAATACACTGGGGAAAATCAGCGACACCTGGAGGGGGTGGAGACAATCACAAGGACATGTGAAACACATCGGGGCATGACAGTACGTCGACAGTGGCGGAAAAACATCTGGGCCGAGGGTACGCTGACCTCCTGCTCTTGTTCTGGGAAGAGTGGAGGCTGACACCCCATGGAGCACTCGAAAGGGGAAAGTCCCATGGCAGAACAGGGAAGGGTGTTCCGGGTATACTCCACCCAGACCAGTGGACGGCTCCAGGCAGTGGGGTTGGTTGAGACCAGGCATCTCAGGGTGGTTTCCAGATCTTGGTTGGCTCACTCCGACTGACCATTGTTTTGGGGATGGAATCCAGATGACAGGCTGGCCGACGACCCAATAATGGTGCAGAATGCCTTCCTGAACTGAGACGAGAACCCCGATCAGAAACCATGTCTACCGGGAGTCTATGGATCCGGAAGACATGCTGCTCCGTAAGCTGGGCCGTCTCCTTGGCAGAAGGTAGTTCGGGAAGAGGGATGAAATGGGCGGCCTTGGAGAACTGATCGACTATCGTCAGAATGACAGTGTTGCCATCAGATGGAGGGAGCCCAGTGACAAAGTCCAGAGATATATGAGACCAGGGACGATGAGGGACCGGTAGTGGCTGAAGGAGACCAGAAGGAGTTTGCCGTGGAGTCTTGTTCTGAGAACACACTGTGCATGCGGCGACGAAAGCAGAGACGTCAGGAACCATTGTGGGCCACCAGGAACATTGTCGGAGGAATGCTAGAGTACTACGGAACCCTGGATGACAGGTCAGCCTGGAGGAATGAGCCAATTCCAGGACCCGGGACCGGACTGGGTTAGGGACAAGCAGCCGGTTTGCCGGGCCACCTTCAGGTCCAGGCTGGGAGCGTTGCGCCTCGCGGACCAGGTTCTCAATACCCCAATCCACAGTGGCAGCAAGGCACCAGGATTCCCCGAATATCGCTCCGGAGGAGGTAAGCGTGGTTCACGGGGAGTCGGGATAGGCTGTACAAACTCACCACAGAGAGGGAAAAGAATTACTGGGTGATTGGGGTTTTTCAGAGGTGATTAACGCTGAGCTAACTCCCTGATTTGCTCCATCATAGCCTTTAACACATAGTCATGGCATTCCGTCAAGGAACTGAGACCTTCCAAAAGGCCCTGTAACAACTCCTCATGTCTCCTAATGGTGGCTCCCTGCAAGGAGACAGCGTGGCGGAGCTGGTCCAAGTCTGCTGGGTCTGTCATGGCCAGTTCCTACTATCAAGGTAAGACCCAGATGCAGACAGTTACTTGTATAACTTTATGAGCTGGGATGTCTGTCCTGCAAATAGTTTATGTCAGAGCCTGTATTTGGGCTCCTGAGCGGCGTGGTGGTCTAATTCACTGCTGCTCAGTGCAAGAGGCGACACTACAGTCCCTGGTTTGAATCCAGGATGAATCCCATCTGGCCGTGATTGGGAGTCCCATAGGGTGGTGCACATTTGGCCCAGCATCGTCCAGGTGTGGCCGGGGTAGGCCGTCATTGTAAATAAGAATTTGTTCATAAACTGACGCCTAGTTAAATAAAGGTTACATTAAAAAAAGAAATGTTAGCATTCGCTATAAAATTTTACATCTACTTGTTAGCATTGCTAACTTTCAGATTACAGAGGCTCAGAGGGGTTTTAAAATAACGCCCCTTGTGTTCAGTGCCAGTATTACCAAATATCCCGGTATGGCACACTGCCCAAACCTAGTGTGTGTACAGTATTATTTCTGTGATGTGTCCCAGACCTGCTGTTTTCAACTCTCTAGAGACAGCAGGAGCGGTAGAGATACTCTGAATGATCGGCTATGACAAGCCAACTGACATTTACTCTTGAGGTGCTGACCTGTTGCACCCTCTACAACCACTGTGATTATTATTATCTATTATCTGACCCTGCTGGTCATCTATGAACATTTGTACATCTTGGCCATGTTCTGTTATAATCTCCACCCGGCACAGCCTGGTTCCTCTCTAGGTTTATTCCTAGGTTTTGGCCTTTCTAGGGAGTTTTCCCTAACCACCGCGCTTCTACACCTGCATTGCTTGCTGTTTGGGGTTTTAGGCTGGGTTTCTGTACAGCACTTTGAGATATCAGCTGATGTAAGAAGGGCTTTAAAAATAAATTTGATTCTATTTTGATTTTTGTTATATGTGTGTACTGTATGCTATTTTAGTTTAATCCCTTTCTTCTCTCCCAGGGGAACACTAGACTAGGTGTTGTTGTTGAAATATAAATGAAGGGTTAGCATCTTGCTTACCTCACAAAACAATAGAGAAAATCTGACAGACTAGTGCACTATATTCCCTATCTATTGCACTACTTTAGACCAGAGCCCTACGACCAGTAGTGCACTACTTTAGACCAGAGCCCTACGACCAGTAGTGCACTACTTTAGACCAGAGCCCTACGAACAGTAGTGCACTACTTTAGACCAGAGCCCTACGACCAGTAGTGCACTACTTTAGACCAGAGCCCTACGACCAGTAGTGCACTACTTTAGACCAGAGCCCTATGACCAGTCTGATACAGTGGTACAGTGGTCTTACAGCCCTCAGGTCTGTTACAGTGGTCTTACAGCCCTCAGGTCTGGTACACTGGTGTTACAGCCCTCAGGTCTGATACAGTGGTACAGTGGTCTTACAGCCCTCAGGTCTGGCACAGTGGTCTTACAGCCCTCAGGTCTGGCACAGTGGTCTTACAGCCCTCAGGTCTGTTACATTGGTCTTACAGCCCTCAGGTCTGTTACAGTGGTCTTACAGACCTCAGGTCTGTTACACTGGTCTTACAGACCTCAGGTCTGTTACAGTGGTCTTACAGACCTCAGGTCTGTTACAGTGGTCTTACAGCCCTCAGGTCTGGCACAGTGGTCTTACAGCCCTCAGGTCTGTTACAGTGGTCTTTCAGCCCTCAGGTCTGGTACACTGGTGTTACAGCCCTCAGGTCTAACCCTATGTAAACTGTGATAGCTTACATCAATACAATCATGCTAGTGTCTCGATAACTGGCTGTCAGTCAAATCTAAGTGGAGGGAAAATCACGCACGTGTCTGATGTCTGACGCAGGTCTGAAAACCTAAACGCATGGACAGTCAGTCTCAAATCACAATATGACAGTAATAGACAGAAGAAAGAGCTCTTGTTGTTTGAGACGTTGTCAAGCTTGTTCTGTCTTCAATTATAATGCAAAAAAAATTATGATTGGGAACCAACCAACAGTTACAGAGAAAACAAAACAAGAATATGATATCTGAACTATGAAACATGACATAATGTGAAAGGTTTTGGGTCTTACACATGTCTCCACGACTCGTAGGTAGCAGAATGTTTTGGGTATTACGCATGTCTCCACGACTCGTAGGTGGCCGGAGGTTTTGGGTGTTACGCATGTCTCCACGACTCGTAGGTGGCCGGAGGTTTTGGGTCTTACACATGTCTCCACGACTCGTAGGTAGCAGAATGTTTTGGGTATCACGCATGTCTCCACGACTCGTAGGTAGCAGGAGATTTTGGGTCTTACATCAAATACAGTGCCAGTATATAGACAAAATCCTAGAGTCACTGCTACAGAACATGAGGACACCATCTTCTGTTCTGTCATCGCTCAGAAAGATCAGAGATCGGTAACTCTTTAAAGGAGCTATCACGTGACTGGCTGCTGTGTGGAACTTCATCTGTCTCCTTTTGACGTACATCACTGGTCTGTCAACTTGTGAAATACAGTTCATCAAGACATGCCACTGCCTCACACATGCACATGACACTTCACCACAAGACAAGCCTCAGATGATGGCTGCCCATGCTGACTTCAGTAACAGCTCTCTCAGTGAACAATAGAAGAGAGCCAAGGTGTGGTCTGTCTGCCATCTACAGGTATGCTAATCCTATACAGTGTGGTCTGTCTGCCATCTACAGGTATGCTAATCCTATGCAGTGTGGTCTGTCTGCCATCTACAGGTGTGCTAATCCTATACAGTGTGGTCTGTCTGCCATCTACAGGTGTGCTAATCCTATGCAGTGTGGTCTGTCTGCCAACTACAGGTATGCTAATCCTATACAGTGTGATCTGTCTGCCATCTACAGGTATGCTAATCCTATACAGTGTGGTCTGTCTGCCATCTACAGGTGTGCTAATCCTATACAGTGTGGTCTGTCTGCCATCTACAGGTGTGCTAATCCTATGCAGTGTGGTCTGTCTGCCATCTACAGGTGTGCTAATCCTATACAGTGTGGTCTGTCTGCCATCTACAGGTGTGCTAATCCTATACAGTGTGGTCTGTCTTATAGCACAACTTTTAATGCTCTTCGATGCTCTTGTCCTGGGTCTACACAACTCTGCCAGGACCTAGGATCAAGGGAGATACTAAAGTGTTTTAGTACTATATCTCTTGACACAATGATGAAAATAATCATGGCCTCCAAACCCTCAAGCTGCATACTGGACCCTATTCCAACTAAACTACTGAAAGAGCTGCTTCCTGTGCTTGGCCCTCCTATGTTGAACATAATAAACGGCTCTCTATCCACCGGATGTGTACCAAGCTCACTAAAAGTGGCAGTAATAAAGCCTCTCTTGAAAAAGCCTCTCTTGATCCAGAAATTATAAAAAACTATCGGCCTATATCGAATCTTCCATTCCTCTCCAAATTTTTTGAAAAAGCTGTTGCACAGCAACTCACTGCCTTCCTGAAGACAAACAATGTATACGAAACGCTTCAGTCTGGTTTTAGACCCCATCATAGCACTGAGACTGCACTTGTGAAGGTGGTAAATGACCTTTTAATGACGTCAGACCAAGGCTCTGCATCTGTTCTCGTGCTCTTAGATCTTAGTGCCGCTTTTGATACCATCGATCACCACATTCTTTTGGAGAGATTGGAAACCCAAATTGGTCTACACGGACAAGTTCTGGCCTGGTTTAGATCTTATCTGTCGGAAAGATATCAGTTTGTCTCTGTGAATGGTTTGTCCTCTGACAAATCAATTGTAAATTTCGGTGTTCCTCAAGGTTCCGTTTTAGGACCACTATTGTTTTCACTATATATTTTACCTCTTGGGGATGTCATTCGAAAACATAATGTTAAATTTCACTGCTATGCGGACGACACACAGCTGTACATTTCAATGAAACATGGTGAAGCCCCAAAATTGCCCTCGCTAGAAGCCTGTGTTTCAGACATAAAGAAGTGGATGGCTGCAAACTTTCTACTTTTAAACTCGGACAAAACAGAGATGCTTGTTCTAGGTACCAAGAAACAAAGAGATCTTCTGTTGAATCTGACAATTAATCTGGATGGTTGTACAGTCGTCTCAAATAAAACTGTGAAGGACCTCGGCGTTACTCTGGACCCTGATCTCTCTTTTGAAGAACATATCAAGACTGTTTCAAGGACAGCTTTTTTCCATCTACGTAACATTGCAAAAATCAGAAACTTTCTGTCCAAAAATGACGCAGAAAAATTAATCCATGCTTTTGTTACTTCTAGGCTGGACTACTGCAATGCTCTACTTTCCGGCTACCCGGATAAAGCACTAAATAAACTTCAGTTAGTGCTAAATACGGCTGCTAGAATCCTGACTAGAACCAAAAAATGTGATCATATTACTCCAGTGCTAGCCTCCCTACACTGGCTTCCTGTTAAGGCAAGGGCTGATTTCAAGGTTTTACTGCTAACCTACAAAGCATTACATGGGCTTGCTCCTACCTATCTTTCCGATTTGGTCCTGCCGTACATACCTACACGTACGCTACGGTCACAAGACGCAGGCCTCCTAATTGTCCCTAGAATTTCTAAGCAAACGGCTGGAGGTAGGGCTTTCTCCTATAGAGCTCCATTTTTATGGAATGGTCTGCCTACCAATGTGAGAGACGCAGACTCAGTCTCAACCTTTAAGTCTTTACTGAAGACTTATCTCTTCAGTAGGTCCTATGATTAAGTATAGTCTGGCCCAGGAGTGTGAAGGTGAACGGAAAGGCTGGAGCAACGAACCGCCCTTGCTGTCTCTGCCTTGCCGGTTCCCCTCTTTCCACTGGGATTCTCTGCCTCTAACCCTTTTACAGGGGCTGAGTCACTGGCTTACTGGTGTTCTTCCATGCCGTCCATGGGAGGGGTGCGTCACTTGAGTGGGTTGAGTCACTGACGTGGTCTTCCTGTCTGGGTTGGCGCCCCCCCTTGGGTTGTGCCATGGCGGAGATCGTTGTGGGCTATACTCGGCCTTGTCTTAGGACGGTAAGTTGGTGGTTGGAGACATCCCTCTAGTGGTGTGGGGGCTGTGCTTCGGCAAAGTGGGTGGGGTTATATCCTGCCTGTTTGGCCCTGTCCGGGGGTATCATCGGATGGGGCCACAGTGTCTTCTGATCCCTCCTGTCTCAGCCTCCAGTATTTATGCTGCAGTAGTTTATGTGTCGGGGGGCTAGGGTCAGTCTGTTACATCTGGAGTATTTCTCTTGTCTTATCCGGTGTCCTGTGTGAATTTAAATATGCTCTCTCTAATTCTCTCTTTCTCTCTTTCTGTCTTTCTCTCGGAGGACCTGAGCCCTAGGACCATGCCTCAGGACTACCTGGTATGATGACTCCTTGCTGTCCCCAGTCCACCTGGCCATGCTGCTGCTCCAGTTTCAACTGTTCTGCCTGCGGATATGGAACCCTGGCCTGTTCACCGGACGTGGTTGTTGCACACTCGACAACTACTATGATTATTATTATTTGACCATGCTGGTCATTGATGAACATTTTAACATTTTAACATCTTGACCATGTTCTGTTATAATATCCACCCTGCACAGCCAGAAGAGGACTGGCCACCCATCATAGCCTGGTTCCTCTCTAGGTTTCTTCCTAGGTTTTTGGCCTTTCTAGGGAGTTTTTCCTAGGGAGTTTTTCCTAGCCACCGTGCTTCTTTCACATGCTTTGCTTGCTGTTTGGGGTTTTAGGCTGGGTTTCTGTACAGCACTTTGAGATATCAGCTGATGTACGAAGGGCTATATAAAAATACATTTGATTGATTTGATTGATTGATTGATGCAGTGTGGTCTGTCTGCCCTCTACAGGTATGCTAATCCTATGCCGTGTGGTCTGTCTGCCAGCTACAGGTATGCTAATCCTATGCAGTGTGGTCTGTCTGCCATCTACAGGTATGCTAATCCTATACAGTGTGGTCTGTCTGCCATCTACAGGTATGCTAATCCTATACGGTGTGGTCTGTCTGCCATTTACAGGTGTGCTAATCCTATACAGTGTGGTCTGTCTGCCATCTACAGGTGTGCTAATCCTATGCAGTGTGATCTTTCTGCCATCTACAGGTATGCTAATCCTCTGCAGGCGAATATCAGCAATTCATCCCTGACGTCGATAGAATACGACAAGGGCAATGAACTCTCAGATCTAACCTGGAGTTTCCTTCCTTCTCAGGTTTAGGGTGAGAGGAGAGTAGGGAGGGGGGAGGGAGGGAATGGGTGTGGTGATGACATTTCACATGATCTCCCCATGATATCCCTGTGATCTCCCTATGATCCCCCTATGATCTCCCTGTGATCTCCCTGTGATCTCCCTATGATCTCCCTGTGATCTCCCCATGATCTCCCCATGATCTCCCCATGATCTCCACATGATCTCCCTGTGATCTCCCCGTGATCTCCCTATGATCTCCCCATGATCTCCCCATGATCTCCCCATGATCTCCCTATGATCTCCCCATGATCTCCCCATGATCTCCCCATGATCTCCCTATGATCTCCCTATGATCTCCCTATGATCTCCCTGTGATCCCCCTATGATCTCCCCATGATCTCCCCAGGATCTCCACATGATCCCCCTATGACTCCCTATGTGCCTGACCTCCCACCGGATCTCTGGGTCTCCTCAGGGATAAAGCTGCCCAGTTTCAGTAGTCATGTTTCAGTAGTCATGTTTCAGTAGTCATGTTTCAGTTGTCATGTTTCAGTAGTCATGTTTCTGAAGCTATGTGCTGCTGCTTGCGTTTGCAAATTGAACTGAAACATTCTCGTTAGCATGAGTACTTCGTCATTGACTGATTAATTAAATGGCTTAATACATGAGCGGAGCAAACTGGAATGGTAAACACATACTTGCCAAAGCTACAAAAGAGCTAAATGAGATCTTTAGAAAATAACAAGGTAAGATACTCAAGTGACGGAGTGGTGTGGAGCCTGTCACTCTTTCCTTCCTCAAACAACTCGGTAGAATGTCTTTGTTTCGACGACAGTCTTCGTTTTTGGAGGCAATTACCTGTCCTATAAGACAATACCAACAAATACTATTGAATCAACTGCCCTACAAGACAATAACAACAGATACCTATTGAGTTAAAACATCTACTTGCTGCTCTTGTAGGAGCTGATGTTCTTCCAAACTACAGATGACGCACTGAGACTGGGGCCAAGTAACACAATGCAATTCATGCTGACATCACAACAACAACATAATCCCAGTGATCATTCGTCTGAACAACACACCTCATGCTGAACATCTATCATACCTAAAACAGAGATTAAACTACTTTACACTATAATATGAATATAATCAGGTTAATATATGACATCTCTCTTTAATCATCCGAGAGAATGTTTATTTGTTATTTAAACCTTTTTTTTTTTTATGGATCTCACGTTATCATATAACACAATAAATCAGAACAAGACAGACTCCCTCTGGCAGAGACCACCAACTTAGAATTAATGTTATCGCTCTTCTTGACGATAACAAGGAACTCTGAATGTGTTCGTTAACTTGGAGCAGCTGTCTTTAAATGAGATCCATAGGTCGGTGAGGTTGAGACAGCACGGTTTGAGTTAGTGCGAGAAACAGCTGAATTAGAACCTACGAGGATAATGAGTTATACACTACTGTCAAGAAACTAATATTTGAGGAGGGAAGGTTGTTAGGGAGGCTGGGAGAGAGTGAGAGCGGGGGGGAGACAGAAATAGAGAGAGAGTGAGCGAGAGAGCGAGAGAGCGAGAGAGCGAGAGAGAGAGAGAGAGAGAGAGAGAAAGAAAGAAAGAAAGAAAGAGAGAGATCAAGAGAAGAAGATGGGGATTCCAGGCAGTGGCAGTGTCCATGGAATACTACTGGACAACAAGGACATGGACACCAGTTATGATGTAACAACAGCCAGTGACCCCTCCGTAATGGAACTCCACCTTTCACGACTCTATTACGCAAGCTTCTATTTAAAGAAAATGGTGATTAAGACGAGCAACAGTCAGAAGCCACCTGATATCGGCCTTACAGTCAGATGATAAACAGAGCATCAAATTCATGTGAGCTGAGGCACCAATGTGTGCAGTGACAAGGACCTCTTTCTCTAGCTGTGCCGGGTCTCATTCTGGCTCTGCCGGGTGGCTGAAATTGAGCTCAGGTGCATCCTGTTTCCATCGATAATCCTTGAGATATTTCTACAACTTGATTGGAGTCCACCTGTGGTAAATTCAATTGATTGGACATGATTTGGAAAGGCACACACCTGTCTATATAAGGTCCCACAGTTGACTGTGCATGTCAGAGCAAAATCCAAGCCATGAGGTTGAAGGAATTGTCCGTAGAGCGCTGACACAGGATTGTGTCAAGACACAGATCTGTGGAAGGGTACCAAAAAAATGTGCAGCATTGAAGGTGGCCTCCATCATTCTTAAATGCAAGAAGTTGGGAACCAACAAACTTGATCAATCGGGGGAGAAGAGCCTTGGTCAGGGAGGTGACCAAGAAGCTAATGGTCACTCTCAAAGAGCTCCAGAGTTCCTCTGTGGAGATGGAAGAATCTTCCAGAAGAACAACCATCTCTGCAGCACTCCACTAATCAGGCTTTTATGGTAGAGTGGCCAGACGGAAGCCACTCCTCAGTAAAAGGCACATGACAACCCGCTTGGAGTTTGCCAAAAGGCACCTAAAGACTCTCAGACCATGAGAAACAAGATTCTCTGGTCTGATGAAACCAAGATTGAACACTTTGGCCTAAATGCCAAGAGTCACGTCTGGAGGAAACCTGGCACCATCCCTACGGTAAAGCATGGTGGTGGGAGCATCATGCTGTGGGGATGTTTTTCCACGGCAGGGACTGGGGGGACTAGTCAGGATCGAGGGAAAGATGAACAAAACAAAGTACAGAGAAATCCTTGATGAAAACCTGCTCCAGAGCGCTCAGGATCTCAGGCTGTGGGGAAGGTTCACCTTCCAACAGTACAACGGCCCTAAGCACACAGCCAAGACAATGCAGGAGTGGCTTCGAGACAAGTCTCTGAATGTCCTTGAGCGGCCCAGCCAGAGACCGGACATGAACCCAATCGAACATCTCTGGAGAGACCTGAAAATAGCTTTTCAGCGACACTCCCCATCCAACCTGACAGAGCTTGAGAGGAGCCAAGCTTGCGGCATTATACCCAAGAAGACTCAAGGCTGTAATCGCTGCCAAAGGTGCTTCAACAAAGTACTGAGTAAAGGGTCTGAATACTTATGTAAATGTAATATTTCAGCTTTTTATTTTTAATAACTTAGCAAAAATGTCTAAAAACCTGTTATTGCTTTTTAATTATGGGGTATTATGTGAGGGAAAAAAAACTATTTAAACCATTTTACAATAAGCCTGTAACGTAACAAAATGTGAAAAAAGTCAAGGGGTCTGAATACTTTCCGAATGTACTGTAGTTATGTGCCAACCCAAAAAATGGGTTTTGTATATATATTTGTGATCTCAGCCCCTGTCCCCACAGGAGGGCTTTTGCCTTTTGGTACACCGTCATTGTAAATAAGAATTTGTTCTGAACTGGCTTGCATGGTTAAATAAAGGGTAAATGAATAATATAAATGTAAAAAAATTACGAGCCGTTGTTTTAAGCCACAGAAAAAGTCAGCAACCTTCCCACTAGCCATGATTGGCTGAAATGATGAGTGGGCTGGACATGCCGAGAGAGGAGTTCGGATTAGTCTGCCATATAGAATGCTTCTATCTATTTGAGCTGGTCAGTCTGTGTTGGTAATCCTGTTGAATGTGGCTTTTTTAAGTGTATCGTGTAGTGGAGCTGCATAAGTGTTGCTCTTCACTTTCTGGAGGATCAAGTTTTGAAATCAGTGGAATTAGAATATGATAGCTAAAGAGATGGAGAAAACACCTGTCTCCAGATTACATCTTCAAACTAAGGGCAACTGTAGCATGGCATACATGACAGTCTAGCGTAAGCTAGCTAAATTTTCAGATATTACACGTTTATAATTTTGACAAAGTGGTTTCATTTCAAGCTAAAGTGTACAGTTAGCTAGCTAGCTAATGTTAGCTGGCTTGCTCCCTAGCTAAAACTAAGTGTATGACGTTATTAATTGTTTCCCTGAACCGTTTGCTTCGCTAATTATAGCCTAATGTTAGCTAGCAAACATTGAACCTGGTTGGTTAGATCCCAGCAGATTCATGCAGGGTAGTAACGACATGATTTGGCACTATGTTTATTGTTGTTTAACTAGCTAACGTTAGCTAGCTGGATAGTTAGCTAACGTAACGTGACGTCTGTGATTTTACACAATATTTACCTAGCTTGGTTCATTGTTTACCTAGCGATCTAGCTACATGTCAAAAAGCTAAAGTGTACTGTTAGCTAGTTAGCTAACGTTAGCTGGCTGGCTCCTATCATCGTCGTGTCATCAGTAACCTTGATGATAGTGCTGGAGTTGTGTGTTGCCATGCAGTCATGGGTGAACAGGCAGAACAGGAGGGGACTAAGCACACACCCCTGAGGGGCCCCGTGTTGAGGATCAGCGTAGCGTAGGCGATGTTGCCTACCCTCACTACCTGGGGTTGGCCCATCAGGAAGTCCAGGATCCAGTTGCAGAGGGAGGTGTTCAGTCCCAGGGTCTTGGTGACGAGCTTGGAGGGGACAATGGTGTTGAACGCTGAGCTGTAGTCAATGGACAGCATTCTCACATAGGTATTCCTCTTATCTAGGTGGGAGAGGGCAGTGTGGAGTGCAATTGAGATTGCATCGTCTGTGGATCTGTTGTGGTGGTATGCTAATTGGAGTGGGTCTAGGGTGTCTGGGATGATGGAGTTCATGTGTGCCATAATCAGCCTTTCAAAGCACTTCATGATTATAGAAGTGACTGCTACAGGGCGGTAATCATTGTGGCATAAAGCCTTAGAGTTCTTGGGAACAGGAATGAGGGTAGTCATCTTAAAACTTGGGGATTACAGACTGGGACAAAGAGGGGTTGAAAATTACCTTGATTACACGTGTCTTAATAACGCAGAATTAAAATTACCAGTGACAAGCAAGGCGGCCTCCGGATGAAAATGTTCCTGCTTGTTTACAGCCTCATACAACTGTTAATTACCAGCTTGTTATATTTCTTTGACTGTCAGGTATTCCAAGACGGGCGGAACAAAGATCTAGACTACCACTGATGAAGAGTCAGAACATTGTTGTTGATGAAGAGGCACACCCCTCCCCCTCACACTTTCTGTCACTCCACTGTCCTGTCCGCTCGGTGAATGAAGAATGAGTTGGATAGCCATGGGGGGTTATCTTGCCCGAAAGCCAAGTTTCAGAAAATCTGAGAATATATTCCGAGTGTCCTGTTGGTAGCAAATCGGCGATCAGAGGTCATTCATCGTATTATCAAGTGACTGGTCAATTAGAATGGAGGGAAGAGGTGGTCGGTAGTCCATTCGTCTTAATCTCACCAGGATTACCCCTCTCCCGCCGGCGTTTCCTTTTTGGTACCCAAAAATTGGGTTGGATTTACAGAAAAAAGCCCAGGGCGGACGAGTCGAAGTCGACGTTGAAGCAGGAATTGGGGTAAATAACATAGCTAAATAAATAACATGATAGTCTCCCTCTCTCCTTCTCTCTCCCAGTGTGAAGGCCGTGTATAATGAGCTCTAAAGCACTCTCATGGCAGGACAAACTGCAAAGGTGGAAGAACACCCACAGACCGGGCATGCACACTGACTGGCCTCAGTTCCAGGTGCAACACACACACACACACACACACACACACACACACACACACACACACACACACACACACACACACACACACACACACACACACACACACACACACACACACACACACACACACACACACACACACACACACTTACAGACTGTATAACAGTAGTGTATGGTCCAACAATGTGGTCATTATTAGTTACTGCTGGAGGTTAATATACTGGACCGGTCTGCCTTGTTGTTTAATGGAGTCTAATGAAACCTCTCTTTCAGGAGTGGGAAGAATGAGGTGGAGACACAACAAGACACAGTAAAGGAGATCATGTCTTTATGACCTCATGCTACAGTACAACTATCTTTCAGTACTTACCATCTCATTATGATGAATATATCTTAAATTCCTTATTACTCAAATCAAATCTTCTTTGTTGCATGCTCAGAATACAACAGGTGAAGACTTTACTCTGAAATGCTTACTGACAAGACCTTCCCTAACTATGCAGAGTTAAAAAGGAAACAATAAAATATTAATAACATGGCTATATACAAGGAGTACCAGTACTGAGTCAATGTGCAGGGGTACAAGGTAATAAATCAAATCAAATGTTATTGGTTACATGATTATCAGATGTTATTTGTCTCTGTACCAGGTCACAACTTGTAGACTTGTTTACAAGTGCGGTTTGTTGCTAACCTTACTTTCCTTCCTGCCAACTTTACGTTTTTCACCCCGGACGCTTTATCTGGACGTGGTTCTACAGGACCTCCACCAGCTAAAGCTAAGTAGTAACATTAACATTATGCCTTCTAGTTGCAGTCGCTGTTCTCATAATATACAGGAGAACGATCACCTTATGGTGAGGATAGCCGTGCTGCAAGCCCAGCTTCAGACGCAATCGTTAGGCAAGGGTAATTTAAGTGTAGGAAAGGATGAAACCGTGTCTGTGCCACCAGTAAGTACAGATAGTAACGTTAGTATAAACCCCCTCGCACGGTCCCCGCAGCCGGACAACTTTCTCATGGCTTCTGGAGGGAAATGCTGTAGGAATGCTCAACCGGTGTCGCTCATTCAGCCGACAACAAACTATCAACCGGTTCTCCCCATTAAGCAACGAGTCGGAGTCAGACGCCGAGCCTTCTCTGGTCTCTCCTCCTCCCGTTAGGGGGTCTGAGACGCCGAAGCTTCCCACCATTAGCTCTGACAAATTGAAAACCCGACTCCATTACCCGCAGTATTAGACTTAAAACAAATCATCCAGCGATCATACACTGTTTATCAGGGGGCAGGGCTACCGACATTACGGCTGAAGATGGTACTGGCTAAGGCTAAAACTGGGGAGTGTAGAGAGTATAACGATATTGTTATCCACGTCGGCACCAACGATGTTAGGATGAAACAGTCAGAGGTCACCAAGTGCAACATAGCCTCAGCGTCTAAATCAGCTAGAAAGATGTGTCGGCATCGATTAATTGTCTCTGGCCCCCTCCCAGTTAGGGGGAGTGATGAGCTCTACAGCAGTCTCACAACTCAATCGCTGGTTGAAAACTGTTTTCTGCCCCTCCCAAAAGATAGAATTTGTAGATAATTGGCCCTCTTTCTGGGATTCACCCACAAACAGCACCAAGCCTGGCTTGCTAAGGAGTGACGGACTCCAGCCTAGCTGGAGGGGTGCTCTCATCTTATCTACGAACATAGACAGGGCTCTAACTCCCTAGCTCCACAATGAGATAGGGTGCAGGCTGTTAGCCAGCCTGCCAGCTTAGTGGAGTCTGCCATTAGCACAGTCAGTGTAGTCAGCTCAGCTATTCCCATTGAGACCGTGTCTGTGCCTCGATCTAGGTTGGGCAAAACTAAACATGGCGGTGTTCGCCTTAGCAATCTCACTGGAATAAAGACCTCCTCCATTCCTGCCATTATTGAAAGAGATTGTGATATCTCACATCTCAAAATAGGGCTACTTAATGTTAGGTCCCTGACTTCCAAGGCAGTTATAGTCAATGAACTAATCACTGATCATAATCTTGATGTGATTGGCCTGACTGAAACATGGCTTAAGCCTGATTAATTTACTGTGTTAAATGAGGCCTCTCCTTCTGGTTACACTAGTGACCATATTCCCCACGCATCCCTCAAAGGAGGAGGTGTTGCTAACATTTACGATAGCAAATTTCAATTTACCAACAACAACAAAAAACGACTACATTTTCGTCTATTTGAGCTTCTAGTCATGAAATCTATGCAGCCTACTAAATCATTTTTTATAGCTACTGTTTACAGGCCTCCTGGGCCGTTGTAACGGCTGTCGTATAGAGGGGACCAAGGCGCAGCGTGTTAATTACTTTTATTTAAACTCAGAACACTAAAGAAAATAATAAAGAGAAAGTGAACAGCTAACAGGTACTGAAGTCTACACAGAACACAACTAAACAGAATACAACTGCCCACAAAAACACTAGAAAAAAAACCCAACATAAATATGATCTCCAATTAGAGACAACGCGAACCAGCTGCCTCTAATTGGAGATCATCCCAAAAACCTCCAACATAGAAATAGAATACAAGAACAAAACATAGAAAACATAGACAAACCACCCAAAACACCCCGTCACGCCCTGACCTACTCTACTATAGAAAATGACATCTTACTAGGGTCAGGACGTGACAGCCGTATACAGCGTTCCTCACTGAGTTCCCTGAATTCCTATCGGATCTTGTTGTCATGGCAGATAATATTCATATTTTTGGTGATTTTAATATTCACATGGAAAAGTCCACAGACCCACTCCAAAAGGCTTTCGGAGCCATCATTGACTCAGTGGGTTTTGTCGAACATGTCTCCGGACCTACTCACTGCCACAGTAGTTTTGCCCCGTGGAATAATTGTTTTGGATCTTAATGTTTTTCCTCATAATCCTGGACTATCGAACCACCATTTGATTAAGTTTGCAATCGCAACAAATAATCTGCTCAGACGCCAACCAAGGATAATCAAAAGTCGTGCTATAAATTCTCGGACAACCCAAAGATTCCTACATGCCCTACCAGACTCCCTCTACCTACCCAAGGACGTCCATGTACAAACATTGGTTTACCACCTAACTGAGGAACTAAATTTAACCTTGCGTAATACCCTAGATGCAGTCGCACCCCTAAAAACAAAAAACATTTGTCATAAGAAACTAGCTCCCTGGTATACAGAAAATACCCGAGCCCTGAAGCAAGTGTCCAGAAAATTGGAACGGAAATGGTGCAACACCAAACTGGAAGTCTTCCGACTAGCTTGGAAAGACAGTACCGTGCAACATCGAAGAGCCCTCACTGCTGCTCGATCATCCTATTTTTCTAACTTAATTGAGGAAAATACGAACAATCAGAAATGTATTTTTGATACTGTCGCAAAGCTAACTAAAAAGCAGCATTCCGCAAAAGAGGATGGCTTTCACTTCAGCAGTAATAAATTCATGAACTTCTTTGAGGAAAAGGTCATGATCATTAGAAAGCAAATTCCATTTACGTAACATTGCAAAAATCAGACATTTTCTGTCCAAAAATGATGCAGAAAAATGTATCCATGCTTTTGTTACTTCTAGGTTAGACTACTGCAATGCTCTACTTTCCGGCTACCCGGATAAAGCACTAAATAAACTTCAGTTAGTGCTAAATACGGCTGCTAGAATCCTGACTAGATCATATTACTCCAGTGCTAGCCTCCCTACACTGGCTTCCTGTTAAGGCCAGGGCTGATTTCAAGGTATTACTGCTAACCTACAAAGCATTACATGGGCTTGCTCCTAACTATCTTTCCGATTTGGTCCTGCCGTACATACCTACACGTACGCTACAATCTCAAGACTCAGGCCTCCTTATTGTCTCTAGAATTTCTAAGCAAACAGCTGGAGGCAGGGCTTTCTCCTATAGAGCTCAATTTTTATGGATTGGTCTGCCTACCCATGTGAGAGACGTAGACTCGGTCTCAACTTTTAAGTCTTTATTGAAGACTCATCTCTTCAGTAGGTCCTATGATTGAGTGTAGTCTGACCCAGGAGTGTGAAGGTGAACGGAAAGGCACTGGAGCAACGAACCGCCCTTGCTGTCTCTGCCTGGCCGGTTCCCCTCTCTCCACTCGGATTCTCTACCTCAAACCCTATTACAGGAGTCACTGGCTTACCGGTGCTCTTCCATGCCGTCCCTAGGAGGGGTGCATCACTTGTGTGGGTTGAGTCACTGAGACGTGATCTTCCTGTCCAGGTTGGCGCCCCCCTCGGGTTCGTGCCATGGGGGAGATCTTCGTGGGCTATACTCGGCCTTGTCTCATGATAGTAAGTTTGTGGTTGAAAATATCCCTCTGGTGGTGTGGGGGCTGTGCTTTGGCAAAGTGGGTGGGGTTATATCCTGCCTGTTTGGCCCTGTCCGGGGGTATCGTCAGACTGGGCCACAGTGTCTCCCGACCCCTGCTGTCTCAGCCAGCAGTATTTATGTCACGACTTCCACCGAAGTTGGTGCCTCTCCTTCACCAGCTTTCTAGCTGCCACCGATCCATGTTTCTTTGTCCATTTGTTTTGTCTTGATTGTTCACACCTGGTTCCCATTTCGTTATGATTACTTCACTATTTAAACCCTCTGGTCATCATGATGTTTTGTGCGTTATTGTTTTACTGTTGGTCGTGTTTGTTTGTGTTTAACGTTATTGTTTTATCCCTGCGTGGATTTTGTATGATGAGTTTTTCTAGAGTAAAGACGTATGTTTTCAACTCTCTAGAGACAGCAGGAGCGGTAGAGATACTCTGAATGATCGGCTATGAAAAGCCAACTGACATTTACTCCTGAGGTGCTGACCTGCTGCACCCTCTACAACCACTGTGATTATTATTATCTATTATCTGACCCTGCTGGTCATCTATGAACATTTGAACATCTTGGCCATGTTCTGTTATAATCTCCACCCGGCACATCCAGAAGAGGACTGGCCACCCCTCATAGCCTGGTTCCTCTCTAGGTTTCTTCCTAGGTTCCGGCCTTTGTAGGGAATTTTTCCTAGCCACCGTGCTTCTACACCTGCATTGCTTGCTGTTTGGGGTTTTAGGCTGGGTTTCTGTACAGCACTTTGAGATATCAGCTGATGTAAGAATGGCTTTATAAATACATTTGATTGAAATGTGATTGATGTTATTGAGGGTGTAGCTAAATGCTGGGTGCTAGATGCACGGCTGCCCTCTCTATCGGCGCCATTTTCTATACAGGGAGTACCGGTACCGGTAGAGAGACAATGTGCAGCGGTATGATGTAATAACAGTGGGCAGGGGAGGTTAAAGGCTAGGGGAGGGGAGGCTGGGGCAAGGAGGCTCTGGTGGGGTGAACAGCAGTACAGTGTAGGGTAGGCTCCAATATTCCCTCTCATTTTAGATGAGGTTGATGAGGTAATATGCACACGTACAGTGCTGTGAAAAAGTATTTGCCTCCTTACACTCAACAACTGGTTGTCCACTCAGTGACATTTGTGGATTTTCAAGCATGAACTGCTTGTTACAAGTACTTCCACAACATATCAATTGGGATTAGGTCTGGACTTTGACTAGGCCATTCCAAAACTTCAAATTTGTTGCTTTTACCCATTTGTCTTGCTGCATGACCAAGCTACGCTTCAGCTTCAGCCCACAGACGGATGGCCTGGCATTCTCCTGTAGAATTCTCTGATACAGAGCAGAATTCATGGTTCCTTTTATTAAAGCAAGTCATCCAGGCCCTGAGGCAGCAAAGCATCCCCAAACCATCAAACTACCACCACCATTCTTGACCATTGGTATGAGGTTCTTACTGTGGAATGCAGTGTATGGTTTTCGACAGACATAAATGGGACCCATCTCGTCCAAAAAGTTATACTTTTGACTCAACTGTCCAAAGAACATTCTTCCAAGAGTCTTGGTGATCATCCAGGTGCTTCTAGGGGCTTTTTGGCAAACTGGAGTCAACTTTTTGGACGAGATGTGTCTCTCCTTCCCATCTATTCCTTTCTCCCTCTGGAGAGGCCTGAATATGACCAAGGACAACCCCCTAATGCCAGAGATACTGGTTGAGACCAGTGTGGGACAGGGACAGTGGAGGAAGAGATACTGGTTGAGACCAGTGTGGGACAGGGACAGTGGAGGAAGAGATACTGGTTGAGACCAGTGTGGGACAGGGACAGTGGAGGAAGAGATACTGGTTTTTGCATTAGCACTAAACTCCTGATTCAAATCATTAACACTTGATGACAAGTTGATCATTTGAATCGGGTGTGTAATGCTAAGGGCAAAAACAGAAATGTGCTCCCCTTGAGTCCCCAGCACCAGGATTATGAAATGTTATTCTTTCTAGACTAATCACATTCCCCCACTTCACCAAAACAAAGTAATTGAGACACTGTTTATGTTTTTCAGGTGATCATGGTGACAGTCTACATTAGAGATGGACAACTGGTCCTTGGAATGCAATTAGTTTAATTAGGTGTGTTAGCCTGGGGCTGGGGGAAAAGTGTGACACCAATCAAGCCCCCGAGGGATGGAGTGCCACGGTGAGGATGACTAGAAGAAGATGGAATCAACAGACATGATGCAAGATCCAGCGTGATCTGATACAAGGCTTACCGTCTCGTAGGTTTTCTCCAACCCTAATCTAGTGCACCTGGTTCTAATAACTAGCTGGTTGATAAGCTACAGAAGGGTATCTCTCCAGGAGATCGGAACCTCCAGCTAGTCTCCACATCCTTTTCTCTTGTAACCTCTCTCTCTCTCTCTACTATAGCAGTCTATGGTGATTGGACTGAGAGGGATGTAACCTCTCTCTCTCTACTATAGCAGTCTATGGTGATTGGACTGAGAGGGATGTCTACGCATGTGTGGTTCCCACAGTGAAGCATGGAGGAGGAGGTGTTATGGCTTGGGGGTGCTTTGCTGGGGACACTGTTTGTGATTTATTTAGAATTCTAGGCACACTTAACTAGCATGCTACCACAGCGTTCTGCAGTGATACGCCATCCCATCTGGTTTGGGCTTAGTGGGACTATCATTTGTTTTTCAACAGGACAATGACCCAACACACCTCCAGGCTGTGTAAGGGCTATTTTACCAAGAAGAAGAATGATGGAGTGCTGCATCAGATGACCTGGCCTCCACAATCCCCCGACCTCAGCCAAATTGAGATGGTCTGGGATGAGTCGGACTGCAGAGTGAAGGAAAAGCAGCCAACAAGTGCTCAGCATATGTGGGAACTCCTTCAAGACTGTTGAAAAAGCATTCCAGGTGAAGCTGGTTGAGAGAATGCCAAGAGTGTGCAAGGCTGTCATCAAGGCAAAGGGTGGCTATTTGAAGTGTGTCTTGAATTCTAAATAAACCACAGACTGTGTCACCAGCAAAGCACCCCGCCACCATAACACCTCCTGCTCCATGCTTTACGGTGGGAAATACACATGCAGAGATCATCCGTTCACCCACACCGCGTCTCACAAAGGCACAGCGGTTGGAACCAAAAATCTCAATTTTGGACTGCAGACCAAAGGACACATATCCACATAATGTCCATTGCTCGTGTTTCTTGGTCCAAACAAGTCTCTTCTTCTTATTGGTGTCCTTTAGTAGTGGTTTCTTTGCAGCAATTCGACCATGAAGGCCTGATTCACGCAGTCTCCTCTGAACAGTTGATGTTGAAATGTGTCTGTTACTTGAACTCTATGAAGCATTTATTTGGGCTGTAGATTCTGAGGCTGGTAACTCTAATGAACTTATCCTCTGCAGCAGAGGTAACTCTGGGTCTTCCTGTGGCGGTCCTCATGAGAGCCAGTTTTATCATAGCACTCAATGTTTTTTGCGACTGCACTTGAAGAAACTTTAAAATTCTTGAAAGTCAAAGAAGACTCAAGCCTGTAATCACTACCAAAGTTGCTTCAACAAAGTACAGAGTAAAGGGTCTGAATACTTATGTAAACTGACCTACTTGTCTTAAAGTAATGATGGACAGTCGTTTCTCTTTGCTTATTTTAGCAGTTCTTGCCATAATATGGACTTGGTCATTTACTAAATAGGGCTATCTTCTCTATACCCCCCCCCCCCCAACCTTGTCACAACACAACTGAACACATTAAAAAGGAAATAAATTTTACAAATGTACTTTAACCTGTTGCGGTGTAGGAGGCAGTATTTTCACGGCCTGATGAAAAACGTACCAAAATTAAACTGGTTACTACTCTGGCTCAGAAACTAGAATATGCATATTATTAGTGGATTTGGATAGAAAACACTCTGAAGTTTCTAAAACCATTTGAATGGTGTCTGTGAGTATAACAGAACTCATATGGCATATATCTCTATCTATCTATCTATCTATCTATCTATCTATCTATCTATCTATCTATCTATCTATCTATCTATCTATCTATCTATCTATCTATCTATCTATCTATCTATCTATCTATCTATCTATCTATCTATCTATCTATCTCTCTCTATCTATATATATATATATATATATATATATATATATATACAGTATATATCTCTATATATATATATATATCTCTCTATACAGTATATATCTCTTGTGGCGTACAGCAGGTCAGCCACCAGGGGGAGATTCGATGAGGCCTGGTGACAGACGGAGTATACATCACGAGGCGATGGCTCCATCTGCTGGACGTGCCAGGTCTCGACGGACTCTCCGGCCAGGACTAATTGGGGCTGATTGGGGATTGGTGAGTAATCAAGGGCTGATTGCTCACCAGCTATACAAGTCCCATAAAGCTGCCAGAAGGGCAGCACTCAGGGGAGAGAGTGGGGAGGAAAGGACTCCCGTATAGTTGGGGATGGTACCAGAGGTAACAGGAGAGAGTTCAGTTTGGATCCCCACAGGATACAGCAAGACCCGGAGCCCAGAAGATGGTATCCTGAAGAGGGTCTCTTGGGGGAGACCTATTCTTTTCTTTTGAACTATTATTTTAATAAACACCTTTGAAACTGAGCTAATCATACTCTGTCCGTGTCTGATCTGTGTAAACGTTTTGACCCAACCCCTTGGTCTGCCACACTCTATATATCTCTCTATACAGTATCTCTCTATACATTATATATATATACAGTATATATCCCTATCTCTCTATATATAGTATATATCTCTATACAGTGTATATTTCTACATACAGTGGCTTGCGAAAGTGTTCACCCACCTTGGCATTTAAAAAAAGATTTTGCCTTACAACCTGGAATTAAAATGGATTTTTGGGGGGTTTGTATCATTTGATTTACACAACATGCCTACCACTTTGAAGATGCAAAATATTTGTTATTGCGAAATAAACAAGAAATAACACAAAAAAACTGAAAACTTGAGTGTGCATTACAAACATAAAGGGCACATTTTTGGCATTTGCTGTATGATTGATGAGAAACTCCATATTGCAAATGTACGGTCCCTTACTAGATGTCCGCGAATGTTTGTAAAATTCACGGACGGCGGCGGGCCGTGCACCGGGGCCAGATCTTCCGGGAAGTCATCGAACGAAGTCTCTCGGACATTCGGTTTCCGTTTTATAAAATGTTCAAATTTTGGTCGTTTTTCCACTGTCCCGGAAAATACCACCAGAGGGTGAATGTAATCACATTGCAAATGTACAAAGCATCACCAATCACGACGTGGACTTTTCTCCTAAACGGAAAAGACTTCGAAGACGAAACTTGGTGAGCATAGGTTTGGCATAATGGGCAGTTGGCCCCAAACAAGACGGAGTCAAGGCCTCAACGCTTTTTGAGTTAAGGCCATTTTTCTGGGATTAAAGGTAAAAAACTAAAATAGAGCGCTAATTTGACCACTTCACGTCAAAGTATATGAACCTACGGTGTCAGGAAAAAAATAACCAGACATTTATTTATCGTAATTTAAGAGAAATCGTACAATGTACAATTGGTGATGTTCAAAAAAAGTTACAGATCCAGTTGCAGCGTGTTCAGATGAATCCGTTAAGGCGGGTTTCGGAGCTCTGCGAGATTTCTGTGATTTTCTGTGATTTTCTGAAATAACACACACCCATTCAACCCTCTGTAAATAAGTCAGTTCTTAACGTAAAGGCTTAAAACTCAATATTCTATAAGAGCCTAACCCAAGGAGGATATGTGTTCACTTTCAGCTTCCTGTGTCAACCAGAAGTGCCTTGAAATGGTGTCATAGGGGCTGTTTCGAAGGGATCTTTTCAAAACTTCATATGTGTGATTAGGCAACCCGCATGAACTGTAAATCAGTCATTTCTCCCAACAGATGTCAAAGAAAAGCTCTCTCTCACACACACACACACACACACACACACACACACACACACACACACACACACACAGCAAGGATGGAGTGACAGAGTGCGGTGCTTAAAGACACACAGAGCCTGCAATGGCATTACCATAATCTCTAGGCAGTGCCAAGTTCAACGAGATGCCCCGCTTGACTGTGGCTCGCTCGGTCTGAGCGCAGCGAACGTGAAAAAAAGTAGGCCCAAAATGAAGCCTGGCCCTAAATTTCAAGTGCTTTTGGGGGACAGCGGCAGAACCGTTAGGGTTAGAAGCACAATTCAACCTCAGGAATGTTCCTGAGGTCCTCCCGATCTGTGCAAGCCTAACCTTGACCATGTGGCATTAACCCTTAACCTGTTGAGGGTAGGGGGCAGTATTTACACGGCCGGATAAAAAACTTACCCGATTTAATCTGGTTACTTCTCCTGCCCAGTAACTAGAATATGCATATAATTATTGGCTTTGGATAGAAAACACCCTAAAGTTTCTAAAACTGTTTGAATGGTGTCTGTGAGTATAACAGAACTCATATGGCAGGCCAAAACCTGAGAAGATTCCATGCAGGAAGTGGCCTGTCTGACAAGTGGTGTTTCATCTTGGCTCTTTTTATTGAAGACTGAGGATCTTTGCTCTAACGTGACACTTCCTACGGCTCCCATAGGCTCTCAGAGCCCGGGAAAAAGCTGAACGATATCGAGGCAGGCTCTGTCTGAAACACATTATCGCTTTTGGCAAGTGGCCGCTCAGAGTACTATGGGCTTAGGCGCGTGCCCGAGTCGACCGAATGCTTTATTTTCTTTCGTCTGTTTACCTAAACGCAGATTCCCGGTCGGAATATTATCGCTTTTTTTATGAGAAAAATGGCATAAAAATTGATTTTAAACAGCGGTTGACATGCTTCGAAGTACGGTAATGGAATACTTAGAATTTTTTTGTCACGAATTGCGCCATGCTCGTCACCCTTATTTACCCTTTCGGATAGTGTCTTGAACGCACGAACAAAACGCCGCTGTTTGGATATAACTATGGATTATTTTGAACCAAACCAACATTTGTTATTGAAGTAGAAGTCCTGGGAGTGCATTCTGACGAAGACAGCAAAGGTAATAACATTTTTCTTATAGTAAATGTGACTTTTCTGAGTGCTAAACTTGCTGGGTGTCTAAATAGCTAGCCCTGTGATGCCGGGCTATCTAGTGTTTTCACCGAAAAGCTATTTTAAAATCGGACATATCGAGTGCATAGAGGAGTTCTGTATCTATAATTCTTAAAATAATTGTTATGCTTTTTGTGAACGTTTATCGTGAGTAATTTAGTAAATTCACCGGCAGTGTTCGGTGGGAATGCTAGTCACATGCTAGTCACATGCTAATGTAAAAAGCAGTTTTTTTTATATAAATATGAACTTGATTGAACAAAACATGCATGTATTGTATAACATAATGTCCTAGGGTTGTCATCTGATGAAGATCATCAAAGGTTAGTGCTGCATTTAGCTGTGGTTTGGGTTTATGTGACATTATATGCTAGCTTGAAAAATGGGTGTCTGATTATTTCTGGCTGGGTACTCTGCTGACATAATCTAATGTTTTGCTTTCGTTGTAAAGCCTTTTTGAAATCGGACAGTGTGGTTAGATTAACGAGAGTCTTGTCTTTAAAATGGTGTAAAATAGTCATATGTTTGAAAAATTGAAGTTTTTGCATTTTTGAGGTTTTTGAATAACGCGCCACGGGATTACACTGGCTGTTACGTAGGTGGGACGATTTGGTGCCACCTATCCTAGAGAGGTTTTAACTAATTATGTGACTACTGAAGGTAACTGGTTGCACCAGATCGTATTTAGGGGCTTCATAGCAAAGGGGGTGAATACATATGCACGCACCACTTTTCTGAAACAATGCTATTACCACTAATGCTAACTAACACAATGCTATTACCACTAATGCTAACTAACACGATGCTATTACCACTAATGCTAACTAACACGATGCTATTACCACTAATGCTAACTAACACGATGCTATTACCACTAATGCTAACTAACACGATGCTATTACCACTAATGCTAACTAACACGATGCTATTACCACTAATGCTAACTAACATGATGCTATTACCACAAATGCTAACTAACACGATGCTATTACCACTAATGCTAACTAACACGATGCTATTACCACTAATGCTAACTAACACGATGCTATTACCACTAATGCTAACTAACACGATGCTATTACCACTAATGCTAACTAACACGATGCTATTACCACTAATGCTAACTAACACGATGCTATTACCACTAATGCTATCTAACACGATGCTATTACCACTGAATCTAACTAACACAATGCTATTACCACTAATGCTAACTAACACGATGCTATTATTCTCCTTCCAGACTCACATCAATCATCTCCAATCTAAAGTTAAATCTAGAATTGGCTTCCTATTTCGCAACAAAGCATCCTTCACTCATGCTGCCAAACATACCCTCGTAAAACTGACCTTCCTGCCTATCCTCGACTTCGGCGATGTCATTTACAAAATAGCCTCCAATACCCTACTCAACAAGCTGGATGCAGTCTATCACAGTGCCATCCGTTTTGTCACCAAAGCCCCATATACCACCCACCACTGCGACCTGTACGCTCTCGTTGGCTGGCCTTCGCTTCATAATCGTCGCCAAACACATTGGCTCCAGGTCATCTACAAGACCCTGCTAGGTAAAGTCCCCCCTTATCTCCGCTCACTGGTCACCATAGCAGCACCCACCTGTAGCACGCGCTCCAGCAGGTATATCTCTCTGGTCACCCCTAAAGCCAACTCCTCCTTTGGTCGTCTCTCCTTCCAGTTCTCTGCTGCCAATGACTGGAACGAACTACAAAAATCTCTGAAACTGGAAACACTTATCTCCCTCACTAGCTTTAAGCACCAGCTATCAGAGCAGCTCCCAGATCACTGTACCTGTACATAGCTCATCTATAATTTAGCCCAAACTACTACCTCTTCCCCTACTGTATTTATTTATTTTATTTATTATTTTGCTCCTTTGCACCATATTATTTATATTTTAACTTTGAACTTTCTTCAAATTATAATTCTACCATTCCAGTGTTTTACTTGCTATACTTTATTTACTTTGCCACCATGGCCTTTTTTTGCCTTTACCTCCCTTATCTCACATCATTTGCTCACATTGTATATAGTCTCATTTTTGTCTACTGTATCATTGATTGTATGTTGTTTTACTCCATGTGTAACTCTGTGTTTTTGTATGTTGTCGAACTGCTTTGCTTTATCTTGGCCAGGTCGCAATTGTAAATGAGAACTTGTTCTCAACTTGCCTACCTGGTTAAATAAAGGTGAAAAATTTACCACTAATGTTAACTAACACAATGCTATTACCACTAATGTTAACTAAAACGATGCTATTACCACTAATGCTAACTAACACAACGTTATTACCATTAATGCTAACTAACACGATGCTATTACCACTAATGCTAACTAGCACGATGCTATTACCACTAAATCTAACTAACACAATGCGTGTACCACTAATGTTAACTAACACAATGCTATTACCACTAATGCTAACTAGCACAATGCTTTTTTTAATTTTTTGGAAACAAGTTATTTTTTCATTTCACTTCACCAATTTGGACTATTTTGTGTATGTCCATTACATGAAATCCAAATAAAAATTCATTTAAATTACAGATCGTAATGCAATAAAATAGGAAAAACGCCAAAGGCGATGAATACTTTTGCAAGGCACTGTATGTGCTTTCAGTTCATCCCATTTATTTTTCCAGCGATTGTACTAGCTAGCAGGACGGAAGGCAAAGGCAGATTAGCCACTCGTCGCCTGATCTTCACAAGGCACCCTGATCTTTTTCCGCAAAAATTTTCAGTTTCCTTCTCCAGTGAATGACGGGGATCTGGGCCTGGTCGAGTGTCTGTAGTATATCCCTCCTGTCCGACGCGTTGAAGAAAATCTCTTTGTCTAATCTGAGGTGAGGAATCGCAGTTCTGATGTCCAGAAGCTCTTTTCTGTCATAAGAGATGGTAGCAGCAACATTATGTACAAAACAAGTTACGACCAACGCGAAAAAACAAACAAAATAGCACGGTTGGTTAAGAACCAATAAGACGACCTCGCGGGTGGTGCAGTGGTCTAAGGCTGTGCCACCAGAGACTCTGGGTTCGAGCCCAGGCTCTGTCGCAGCCGGCCGCAACCGGGAGGTCCATGGGGCGACGCACAATTGGCCCAGCATCCTCCGGGTTAGGGAGGGTTTGGCCGGCAGGTATGTCCTTATCTCATCGCGCACTGTGGCAGGCCGGGCGCAGTGCACGCTGGCCAGGTGTACGGTGTTTCCTCCGACACATCGGTGTGCGGCTGGCTTCCGGGTTGGATGTGAGTTGTGTCAAGAAGCAGTGCGGATCGGTTGGGTTGTGTTTCGGACCACGTGTAACCGATGTGAAATGGCTAGTTAGTTAGCGGTGGTGCGCGCTAATAGCGTTTCAATCGGTGACGTCACCCGCTCTGAGACTTGAAGTAGGCTTGCCCCTTGCGTTGCAAGGGCCGCGGCTTTTGTGGCGCGATGGGTAACGATGCTTCGTGGGGTGTCAGTTGTTGATGTGTGCAAGGGTCCCTGGTTCGAGCCCGGGTTGAGGCGAAGAGAGGGACGGAACCTACACTGTTACACACGCATGGCTCTTGACCTCTCCCGAGTCCGTATGGGAGTTGCAGCGATGAGACAAGACTGTAACTACTACCAATTGGATACCATGAAATTGGGGAGAAAAAAATAAAATAAATAAAAGAGCCAATGAGACTGCAGCCTTCTGACGCCATCATACATATGGCTCAGGGTAGGCCTATAAACCTCAGCACACAGTAAAACAAGATCAACATGACATGTATATTTTGGTAGTGTTGCATCATTTCCACATTTATTTAACATCTGTGTTTAGTGTACACAAACTTTTTTGACGCTTAACTCCAACACTCAAATAGAGACATTGATTTAACTACTACCCATTTAAGATGGTGTTTAAATAGGTTACAGCTGCATAATACACTGCTCACAGCAATCATGTTTGTTTATATACAATGCAAAATAACTTGAAGAAAAAAAAAATAGAAAAATGCTTTTAATGGGTGCAGTTTGACAGAGCTAAAGAAAAAAACATCAGTTACTACATATAAAAGCACAATAAATTAAGACAATAGGTTATAAATCTAGAAGCTGCTTTGTGAAGGCTGTTCGGATACGATAGTGTCCGGGTGATGGTACAGTAGATGTTAGGATACGATAGTGTGTTCGGGTGATGGTACAGTAGATGTTAGGATACGATAGTGTCAGGATGATGGTACAGTAGATGTTAGGATACGATAGTGTCAGGATGATGGTACAGTAGATGTTAGGATACGATAGTGTGTTCGGGTGATGGTACAGTAGATGTTAGGATACGATAGTGTGTTCGGGTGATGGTACAGTAGATGTTAGGATACGATAGTGTCAGGATGATGGTACAGTAGATGTTAGGATACGATAGTGTCAGGATGATGGTACAGTAGATGTTAGGATACGATAGTGTCAGGATGATGGTACAGTAGATGTTAGGATACGATAGTGTCAGGATGATGGTACAGTAGATGTTAGGATACGATAGTGTGTTCGGGTGATGGTACAGTAGATGTTAGGATACGATAGTGTCAGGATGATGGTACAGTAGATGTTAGGATACGATAGTGTGTCCGGGTGATGGTACAGTAGATGTTAGGATACGATAGTGTGTTCGGGTGATGGTACAGTAGATGTTAGGATACGATAGTGTCAGGATGATGGTACAGTAGATGTTTGTGGACAGACAGGTAAATAGGAGTGACAGGCAGGGAAATAGGAGTGACAGGCAGTGAAATAGGAGTGACAGACAGTGAAATAGGAGTGACAGGCAGGGAAATAGGAGTGACAGGCAGGGAAATAGGAGTGACAGGCAGTGAAATAGGAGTGACAGGCAGGGAAATAGGAGTGACAGGCAGGGAAATAGGAGTGACAGGCAGGGAAATAGGAGTGACAGGCAGTGAAATAGGAGTGACAGGCAGGGAAATAGGAGTGACAGACAGGGAAATAGGAGTGACAGGCAGGGAAATAGGAGTGACAGGCAGGGAAATAGGAGTAACAGACAGTGCCAAATGGCTCTGGTCAAGATCAGTGTGCTATATAGGGAACCATTTGGGAAGCACCCGCAGTCTACATGATGTCATGTCTACATGTCTACATAGAACAGGCCAAGTGAATACATCTCCTCTGGAGTAAAGGTCTAGAATGTCCTATAAAGTGTAATGCCCTAATATTGTAAACTGGGAAAGAGACAACCAAAACCAGAAACATACTCACTGCAATCAAATCAAATATTAAAAGCTTGATATAATAATTTACATTCTACAGGACTGTATGTGAGATTTCAGTGACTATTTGGTTTTTCCTGATTGAATCAATCGAACAAGACCCATTAGTACAGGGTAAGCCTCTGACCCGTTGGTACAGGCCTCTGACCCGTTGGTACAGGCCTCTGACCCGTTGGTACAGACCTCTGACCCATTGGTACAGGCCTCTGACCTATTGGTACAGGCCTCTGACCCGTTGGTACAGGCCTCTGACCCGTTGGTACAGGCCTCTGACCCGTTGGTACAGGCCTCTGACCCGTTGCTACAGGCCTCTGACCCGTTGGTACAGGCCTCTGACGATCTTTATACCGTAAAGATAATATGTTTAGAAATGGAATATGCCAGCTCATTGTCACTGGATTTAAGTGAATGATACAATTCAAGTTCATACACTCATAGTCATCTCCAAACAGACATGACGTATACTAGTCTGCTGGACAAACTGCCAGATGGAGAAATTCCAAATGGCACCCTATTCCCTATGTAGTGCACTAGTTTTTATCAGGACCCATAGTGCTCCTATAGGGCTCTGGTAAAAAAAAAAATTATGCACT
This sequence comes from Salmo salar, assembly GCF_965601325.2. NCBI lineage: Eukaryota > Metazoa > Chordata > Actinopteri > Salmoniformes > Salmonidae > Salmo > Salmo salar. Next base: position 56,683,281 of record NC_138306.1, on the reverse strand, counting down.
TTATATGGGAATAGGGTGCTATTTTGGACAGAGCAATGATGCTATGACGGGCAGATGTACAGAGAACAACAATACAGCAGAATGAGACATGAAGAGTCAAAGCAGCTGGTGACTGCAGATATACTGTATGACTGAAAACAGAGGCACCACATCATGTTCCATGTGCAAATCCTTCTTCAGAAACACCGTTTTTTTTTAAAATCTGATCCCCAGTGTGCTAGAAAAATGGTTAAGCTTGTTTTCATTGACATTATTCTATTCACAATGCAAAAAAGGACCGTTCTGTCTGTTTCTCATATTGGGTTTGAATTAGAATTTATTATTAGATTATTTCATTGTCATTTCCAATATATTCACAATCTCTCTAGCTGATCAAATATTGTGGCATGAGCAAAGTGAGATCGCAGGTCAGGTACAAAACTTAAAAAAATCTATCTACGTGATGATGATGGTTAAATTCAAGTAATGTAGAAGCGGGCTCTGTATCAGTGTTGTTATTTGGGGAAGCTGGCCCTGTATCAGTGTTGTTATTGGGGGAAACGGGCCCTGTATCAGTGTTGTTATTGGGGGAAACGGGCCCTGTATCAGTGTTGTTATTGGGGGAAGCTGGCCCTGTATCAGTGTTGTTATTGGGGGAAACGGGCTCTGTATCAGTGTTGTTATTGGGGGAAGCTGGCCCTGTATCAGTGTTGTTATTGGGGGAAACGGGCCCTGTATCAGTGTTGTTATTGGTGGAAACGGCCCTGTATCAGTGTTGTTATAGGGGGAAGCTGGCTCTGTATCAGTGTTATTATTGGTGGAAGCTGGCCCTGTATCAGTGTTGTTATTTGGGGAAGCTGGCCCTGTATCAGTGTTGTTATTGGGGGAAGCTGGCCCTGTATCAGTGTTGTTATTGGTGGAAACGGGCCCTGTATCAGTGTTGTTATTGGGGGAAGCTGGCCCTGTATCAGTGTTGTTATTGGGGGAAACGGGCCCTGTATCAGTGTTGTTATTGGGGGAAACGGGCTCTGTATCAGTGTTGTTATTGGGGGAAGCTGGCTCTGTATCAGTGTTGTTATTGGGGGAAGCTGGCTCTGTATCAGTGTTGTTATTGGGGGAAGCTGGCCCTGTATCAGTGTTGTTATTGGGGGAAGCTGGCCCTGTATCAGTGTTGTTATTTGGGGGAAGCTGGCCCTGTATCAGTGTTGTTATTGGGGGAAACGGGCCCTGTATCAGTGTTGTTATTGGTGGAAGCTGGCCCTGTATCAGTGTTGTTATTTGGGGGAAACGGGCCCTCCATCAGTGTTGTTATTTGGGGGAAACGGGCCCTCCATCAGTGTTGTTATTTGGGGAAACGGGCCCTCCATCAGTGTTGTTATTTGGGGGAAACGGGCCCTCCATCAGTGTTGTTATTTGGGGGGTAGCACTATTCACTATCCAGAGTAAGGAGGGGGGGTCATAGGTCATGTTATCAAAAAGTTAGAGGAACTGATAATAAAAAGTGCTGTGTGCAGAAGTTGCACTATAACTATTTTAAAAATATAATTGTCTTTGTAAATAAATACATGCAGAAATCAATGATAATGTTGTTAAATATATAAATATAACCTCAACTTAATAAAATAAAAATCTGACTCAGATATTAATTAAGGTTAAATTTGGAGGATTTTCATAAATGATGTAGTCAGAGCTAGTGTAGATCGTCTACTGAGAGTAGCTACAGAGATGTAGCTGAACCATCGTGTGGTTTTTTTACTAGAAAACCAGTGTGAACATGTGAACATTTGATCGATGCCAACCCTTCTCTCGTTGCCAGGCTGTGGATGCATCCCAATTGGCACACGATTGTCTGTATAGTGCACTGCATTTGACCAGAGCAACTATGAAAGAGACTCTGGGCCCTAATCAAAAGTAATGCACTATATAGGTAATAGAATGCAATTTTTTATTATTTTTATTTTTTAATTTAAACTTTATTTAACTTGGGGACACACCCTGTGTGTGTGTTAACGTCTCAAAACATATCAGGAGGAATAAGGAGATTAGATAGTGTCCTTGATTCATAAGGAGCTATTCTGTCTTTCCAACAGAGCTGAGATGGTATGGAAAGAGACAAGGGACAGAAGAGGTAATACACCCAAACACTGTCAACTGTCATTTTTTCACTCCTATATATATTTTTTTTTTTGCAGAACTGAGGAAACCCTAATTTGGTAAAAATGTGTTGACTTTGAATACTAACCTGCTTGTTTAAACATTGTATAGAGTAACAATAAGACCAATACCACATATCTTGAATCAGTACTACTTACTTCTCTGTTTTGTTCTGTAAGGTAAGCTGACGTGCAACAATGTAGTCATTTATTTATTTTCATTTTTTTTATTTAACCTTATATTTAACTAGTAATGTGAACAGAAGCCCACAGTCAGGGCAACTTTAAAATGGAGCGATTTACTGTCAACGCTGCAGACATTGTTTTTATTTAATTTTTTTGTTCTTTCCTGAAGGAATACATGTGTTATTTAATAAGCTCAACGTGTTGCTGACGGCTACCATACAGTACATCATAACGCAAGTCTATAAAATAAGGAACTGGTAACTACCCCTCTCCGCCTCTCTCTTCCTCCGTTCCCTCGGCTCGGAACATTCTGCTAAAGTAAGGAGGTTTGGGCTCAGTCCCAAATTATACCTAATTCCTTACTTAGTGCACTACTTTAGACCAGAGCCTGCACCCTATTCCCTATGTAGTGCACTACTTTTGACCAGCCCTATAGGCCCTTCTTACAGTAACTATGTCCAGCCCTATAGGCCCTTCTTACAGTAGCTATGACCAGCCTTATAGGCCCTTCTTGCAGTAGCTATGACCAGCCTTATAGGCCCTTCTTACAGTAGCTATGACCAGCCCTATAGGCCCTTCTTACAGTGGCTATGACCAGCCTTATAGGCCCTTCTTAGAGTAGCTATGACCAGCCTTATAGGCTCTTCTTACAGTAGCTATGACCAGCCCTATAGGCCCTTCTTAAAGTAGCTATGACCAGCCCTATAGGCCCTTCTTACAGTGGCTATGACCAGCCTTATAGGCCCTTCTTAGAGTAGCTATGACCAGCCTTATAGGCTCTTCTTACAGTAGCTATGACCAGCCCTATAGGCCCTTCTTAGAGTAGCTATGACCGGCCTTATAGGCCCTTCTTACAGTAGCTATGACCAGCCCTATAGGCCCTTCTTACAGTGGCTATGACCAGCCTTATAGGCGCTTCTTAGAGTAGCTATGGCCAGCCTTATAGGCTCTTCTTACAGTAGCTATGACCAGCCCTATAGGCCCTTCTTAAAGTAGCTATGACCAGCCCTATAGGCCCTTCTTAAAGTAGCTATGACCAGCCCTATAGGCCCTTCTTACATTAACTATGACCGGCCTTATAGGCCCTTCTTACAGTAGCTATGACCAGCCTTATAGGCCCTTCTTACAGTAGCTATGACCAGCCTTGTAGGCCCTGGTCAAAAGCAATGCACTATATAGAGAATAGGGTGGTATTTTGGCCTCAGCCTTGGAGAGGGGTTAAACCAGACAATAAGGCCAACACAGACAGACAGCGGTACAGGCCTGACAGACACACAATGATGACGGAGGCCTCAGGGCCTTAGATACGCTGGTGGTCAGCTTGGGATAAACTGGGCGTGTGCAGAAGGAGGAGGAGCAAGTTGGTTACTAGTGTAGGAGGAGGAGGAGGGGTGGGGGTTAAGGGGTCAGCACAGGAATAAAGAAGTAATAAGTCTGGGGTCTATATACAGGTTAGTCTTTTGGTGTTCTATTGTCTTGTCTATAAGACGTGTTGTTTCACATCCTCATCTGTCCAGCTCTTCTTCTGGAGAGTTTGGATCTGACAGAAACAAGAGGGAGAGAATATATATTCATTAAAACAATGACTCAAAAGGTTTACATTGCACATGTCATTTAGCAGACTCTCTGATCCAGAGTCACTACAGTAGAGTCATTTAGCAGACTCTGATCCAGAGACACTATAGTTAGTCAGTCACTTAGCTGAAGCTCTGATCCAGAGTCTTACAGTAGTGAGTCATTTAGCAGACTCTCTGATCCAGAGAGACTTACATTAGTGAGTCATTTAACAGACTCTCTGATCCAGAGAGTCTTACAGTAGTGAGTCATTTAGCAGACTCTCTGATCCATAGAGACTTACAGTAGTGAGTCATTTAACAGACTCTCTGATCCAGAGAGACTTACAGTAGTGAGTCATTTCGCAGACTCTCTGATCCATAGAGACTTACAGCAGTGAGTCATTTAACAGACTCTGATCCAGAGAGACTTACAGTAGTGAGTCATTTAGCAGACACTCTGATCCATAGAGACTTACAGTAGTGAGTCATTTAACAGACTCTCTGATCCAGAGAGACTTACAGTAGTGAGTCATTTAGCAGACACTCTGATCCATAGAGACTTACAGCAGTGAGTCATTTAACAGACTCTCTGATCCAGAGAGACTTACAGTAGTGAGTCATTTAGCAGACTCTCTGATCCACAGAGACTTACAGTAGTGAGTCATTTAGCAGACGTTCTTATCCACAGAGACTTACAGTAGTGAGTCATTTAGCAGACGTTCTTATCCAGGGCAACTTCCAATCAGTGCATTCCACTAACGCAGGTAAAACAACCACATACGATCATTTATCACTGTAAAGTAAAACCTAGGCCTTCTTCAAACCAGCCGGTATGTGGGAAAAACCATCGCTATTAAAACTAGAGGGACCATCAACGGATCTAAGTGTGTCAGCCATGTTACCTGATGGATCCGGCCAGGAGAGGGTTAAATGCATAGAGCCAGTCGTGCATCTCCTTGTCGTTGCTGGCTTGTAGCAGTATCCCGCGGTGCTCAGTACACACAGCAAACGCGTTTGGTGTCTGGGGATAAACACACAGAGAAAGTACAGTAGTGATTAAAACCAGCCAGCTTCTGAAGGAAAGCTTCTCTTTGAGGTTTTTTTTTCCCCACGGGGAGGAAAAAACATGTGTCTTTTCAAATAGTATAGATATGCTTAACAGAGTGTACAAAACATTAGGTACACCTTCCTAATATTGACTTGCACCCCCCTTTTGTCCTCAGAACAGCCTCAATTCAATCAGGGCATGGAATCTACAAGGTGTCGACAGCGTTCAACAGGGATGCTGGTCCATGTTGACTCCAATGCTTCCCCACAGTTGTGTCAAGTTGGCTGGATGTCCTTTGGGTGGTGGACCATTCTTGATACACACAGGAAACTGTTGAGTGTGAAAAACCCAGCAGCGTTGCAGTTCTTGACACAAACCGTTGCCCCTGGTACCTACTACCATACCCCGTTCAAAGGCACTTACATTTTTTATCTTGCCCGTTCACCCTCTGAATGGCACACATACACAGTCCATGTCTCAATTGTCTCAAGGCTTAAAAATCCTTCTTTAACCCGTCTCCTCCCCTTCATCTACACTGATTGAAGTGGATTTAACAGGTGACATCAATAAGGGATCATAGCTTTCACCTGGATTCACCTGATCAGTCTATGGTCATGGAAAGAACAGGTGTTCCTAATGTTTTGTACACTCAGTGTGTGTGTGTCAAGTAAAAGAGGACATGAGATGGTGTTCATGGTAGTAGTTCATCTGACGTTGGTTAACCTGTCAAAGACCATGTCAGGCACAGAGCACCTACTGGGATCAGCTAAATACTGAGCAGACATGACTTCGTTTTTTTGCATTATAAAAAGGTTACCAACACTGAGTATGGCCTGCTGACTTAGAATTTAGAAATGTATTGGGCATGCAGTCTAAGTGATTGGAACAAGGCCTACTGTAGGCGTCCTCAGGTAAAATGTGTGTAAAGGTGGGTCGGCAGGTAAAGGTGTGTAAAGGTGTGTTGGCAGGTAAAGCGTGTAAAGGTGTGTCGGCAGATAAAATGTGTGTAAAGTTGTGTCGGCAGGTAAAGGTGTGTCGGCAGGTAAAATGTGTGTAAAGGTGTGTCGGCAGGTAAAGGTGTGTCGGCAGGTAAAATGTGTGTAAAGGTGTGTCGGCAGGTAAAGGTGTGTCGGCAGGTAAAATGTGTGTAAAGGTGTGTCGGCAGGTAAATGTGTGTCGGCAGGTAAATGTGTGTCGGCAGGTAAAGGTGTGTCGGCAGGTAAAATGTGTGTAAAGGTGTGTCGGCAGGTAAAGGTGTGTCGGTAGGTAAAGGTGTGTCGGCAGGTAAAATGTGTGTAAAGGTGTGTCGGCAGGTAAAGGTCTGTCGGCAGGTAAAGGTGTGTCGGCAGGTAAAGGTGTGTCGGCAGGTAAAGGTGTGTCGGCAGGTAAAGGTGTGTAAAGGTGTGTTGTCAGGTAAAGATGTCAGGTAAAGTTATGTAAGGGTGTGTCGGCAAGCAAAGGCGTCAGGTAAAGGTGTGCAAAGGTGATGTACCTTAAGCATGGCCTGCTGGTCCTCGCTGTACTCGACATGGGCAGAGGAGAGGTTGAGGATGGCTCTCTCCACGCTGTCTCTCTCTGTATTGTAGATGTAGACGTACGGACGTCTCACCACCACATAACGCTTCACCCAGCCGTTGGTATGAGGCTCCAGGAAATGCAGGTAACCCTTCTTTGACACGATGGGGCTGGAAGAAAGACCAAGTACACTACACGTGTAACTACACTTGACGAGATCCAATCTAGAAGGCACAAGACTCACGTTGAAATAAGAGTAGCCAAGCTTAACCTAGAGTATTAATGCTGACCAGAAACCCTGTTTGTTCTGCCAGAAGAATCAAGATCAACACTCAAAATGCTAACGAAGGCTGGTGTTGAAGAAATTCTAAATTCAATGAATTATTTTCAGTGTGAGCAGGTGTTATTTTTTCCAGCTGATATGCCTTTCCAACGCTGTACCCATTAAGGACTGTTGAGTTGAGAACTCCTGTTATTAACTCAGACGGGTACTCTAAATGATTGTTACTGTATTTGATTTGGTCAGTTCCACCACTTTTAATGATAAACCTCTGGAGCCATAAAACACTGACTCAGTCAGTCAGTCAGTCAGTCAGTCAATCAATCGGCAGGTAGCCTAGTGGTTAGAGCATTGGACTTGTAACCGAAAGGTTGCAAGATTGAATCCCTGACCTGACAAGGTATAAATCTGTCGATCTGCCCCTGAACAAGGCAGTTAACCCACTGTTCCTGGGCTGTCATTGAAAATAAGAATTTGTTCTTATTAACTGACTTGCCTAGTTAAATAAAGGGGGAAAAAAATACAAAAAATCAATCTCTGGAGCCACTCACCTGACCCGGATCTCCTGGATGTCTGGTACGAAGCGGCGTTCCCTAGGCTTAACCTCCGGGGCTGTGACCCCACTGGGGCCAGGGGATATCTTGACCTCTCCGTCCCGCTGTGAGCAGTCAGGGTTGGGGCTGGCGCAGCGGGAACGAGGCATGGGTGTTCTGGGGTTGGGGGGGGGACAGATAGAGAAAGGAGATTAGATGAGTAAGAAGGAGCACATGCAGGAACGGCTAAGATGGGACGGCTAAGATGGGGCTCGAAGCACCGTCGCCAGGTAGGTACATGTGGTTCGGGGTTGGGAGCATTAACGCTACACCAGACCCCAGTTCAGTCTGTCTTTGGACCATAGTTCAGTGTTGCTGAAGCAGCCATGTCCAGACCTTGGGACTATAAAGGTTCTATCTGCAACAACAGAAAGATGATTCTCAAGATAATTGGCTTTACATTTCTGAAACCGTGGTTGGTTTGAAGGGTGTCAGTAATTCTTATCTTGTATTCTTTTTAACTTAACAACATGAATTGTGGTATTTAGCAGTGGTGTAAAGTACTTAAATACAAATAATTGAAAGTACTACTTAATAAGTACTTTTTTGCGGGGAGGGGATCTGTATTTTACTTTACTATTTATATTACGTGACAACTTTTACTTTTACTTCACTACATTCCTAAAGAAAAGTATGTACTTTTTACACCATACATTTTCCCTGACACCCAAAAGTACTCATTACAGAATGCTTATCAGGACAGAAAAACTGTCTAATTCGAGCACATATCAACAGAGAACATCCCTGGTCATCCCTACTGCCTCTGATCTGGAGGACTCACTAAACACACATGCTTCGTTTGTAAATTATGTCTGAGTGTTGGAGTGTTCCCCTGGCTATCTGTAAATAAATAAAAACAAGAAAAATGTGCTGTCTGGTTTGAAATAATTTATACTTAAATTTTTTTATACTTCAGTATATTTTAGCAATTACATGTACTTTTAATACTTACTTTCGATACTTAAAACCAAATACTTTTACACTTTTACTGGGTGACTTTCACTTTTAATTGAGTCATTTTCTATTAACGTATCTTTACCTTGACTCAAGTACTTGGGTACTTTTTCCACCACTGGTATTCAGAGTATATATATATAAGTAAAGAACATTGAACAAAACAAGGCTAATAACTAAATTCTGTTTGTGTCATGTCAAGAGTGCCTCTTACGAGAGTGTTATTACTGACCTGAGCCCTTCGGACTTGGGGTAGCATCCCTCCACCAGTGAGGGGCATGTCGAGGAGGGGGTGAGGATGTTGAGGGCCGTGGCAGAGGTCGACTCCCTCAGCAGAGTCACTGACATCTCAGACAGCTAGAAACACAATCACAAAAACAGCATGTCTAGAAAAAGCTCACTGAGAACAATGAAAACATGTCATTTACCTACTCATAGTTTCCTCAAATCGAAGTAACTTCAAACAGGATACAGACATGAAAACCATCATAGTAAAGTAGCATAGGAGGAAGCCTACCTTGCTTTCACTGGCGCTGACACACACGTGGCTGTACTCTCTGTTGAAGGAGTGGGTGAGCAGCCGAAGACACTGGTAGAGAAGAGATTGAGAGTGCTTTACGTTTCAGAGCAAGAGGCTTTACAAAAAATGTTTACTCAGAGATGTTTAATAAAGACAAAGGCTTAACTGGGCACACGTACAACATTTAAAAAAGGGACACTCGAGCAAGAATGTGAATATTCGAGTAACAATAATAACTAACTTCTAATAAGTTTTTAACGAAAGACAGACAGACACTGACCTTAATGGCTAGCTCCCTCTGCCTCTCATTGGGGGCATCTACGGTGGGACTGAGGCCGAGACCCTCAGAGGGTTGAGGGGACTCACTCTGCTCCTCACCTACACAGGACAACAACCCCTCCTGACCCAGCAGCAGGGTGGACTCTAATTTCTCCCTCAGGAGCAGGCGGTGTCTCGTCTTCTCCACCTGTAGAGAACCAACAAGAACAAAACATCATTAGTAATAAAACTGCCGGGATATGAATCCGGGTCTCCCACAGGGGAAACATGACATCTTGACCATTAGACAGAGAGGAAATAGAACAGATGTCCGCCTTCCTCGACCTGGACAAGAGCAACCTGGACGCTGTTCATTGACTACAGCTTCAACAACATAGTACCACGCAAGCTCATCACTAGTCTCAGGGCCCTGGGACTTAACCCCTCCCTGTGCAACTTGGACCTAGACTCTGTACCGGTACCCCCTGTATATAGCCTTCACATTGACTCTGTACCAGTAACCCCTGAATATAGCCTCCACATTGACTCTGTACCGGTACCCCCTGTATATAGCCTCCAAATTGACTCTGTACCGTAACACACTGTATATAGTCTCCACATTGACTCAGTCCCAGTACCCCCTGTATATAACCTCCACATTGACTCTGTACCGGTACCCCCTGTATATAGCCTCCACATTGACTCTGTACCGGTACCCCCTGTATATAGCCTCCACATTGACTCTGTACCGTAACAACCTGTATATAGCCTCCACATTGACTCTGTACCGTAACAACCTGTATATAGCCTCCACATTGACTCTGTACCGTAACACCCTGTATATAGCCTCCACATTGACTCTGTACCGTAACACCCTGTATATAGCCTCCACATTGACTCTGTACCGTAACACCCTGTATATAGCCTCCACATTGACTCTGTACCGTAACACCCTGTATATAGCCTCCACATTGACTGTGTACCGTAACACCCTGTATATAGCCTCCACATTGACTCTGTACCGGTACCCCCTGTATGTAGCCTCCACATTGACTCTGTACCGTAACAACCTGTATATAGCCTCCACATTGACTCTGTACCGTACCACCCTGTATATAGCCTCCACATTGACTCTGTACCGTAACACCCTGTATATAGCCTCGTCATTTTCTTGTGTTACTTTTTGATCATTATTTTTTTCTTTAATTTCTTTAGTAAATATTTTATTAAATCTATTTCAGGAGCTGCATTGTTGGTTAAAGGGCTTGTAAGTCAGCATTTCACGGTGAGGTCTACACCTGTTCGGCGCATATTCGGCGTGTTTGATTCTTTTTTCTGTATTTCATTTTCAATACATTTGCAAAAAAATGTCTAAAAACATGTTTTGACTTTGTCATTATGGTTTATTGTGTATAGATGGATGAGAAAACAATTTTATTTAATCAATTTTGAATTCAGGCTGTAACACAACAACATGTGGAATAAGCCCAGGAGTATGAATATTTTGTGAAGGCTCTGTATCGGGTGTAGGTTGTTACATTTACATTTTAGTCATTTAGCAGACGCTCTTATCCAGAGCGACTTACAGTAGTGAATGCATACATTTCATACATTTTCATTTCATGCATTTTTTTTTTTTTGTACTGGCCCCCGTGGGAATTGAACCCACAACCCTGGTGTTGCAAACACCATGCTGGCGTTGTAAACACCATGCTCTACCAACTGAGCCACAGGGAAGACTACACTGAGGTGTCCAGCACTGAGGTTGTAGTACCACATACCTCCTGCAGGAGGCTGAGTTTCTCCAGCTCCCACTGGTGGTCCAGGATGAGGCTGTCACTGCGAGGCCTCCACCCAGCCAGGTTCTCCTCCCCGCGGACGTACGCCACCGAGGTGTCCAGCACCCGTCGACGTCTCCTCTGCATACCTGAGGGTCAGGAAAAGTCAAGGGTGAAGGGGGGAAGGAGTGATACAGCTTAATTGAGGGGATCTGTTTGAGCAAGGCAAGGCGGAATCATTCATCTTGATCACATAATGAGTAGCTTTTCAGGATGCTAGGTGATTTGTGGATCAGTCATTCTTTGCCGTCTGACTGCAATGTTGTCAATCTCAAATACACACACAGATACACAGACAGTGAGGAGAGGCAATGGAAAAAGTGTCTCACCTGGACTCCCATGATCGGCCAGGTGACATAGGCTGACCTCGTACACACCTGTCACCCGGTTACTGCAGAGAGAGAGAGAGAGAGAGAGAAAGACCGATAACAGACACAGCAAAGGGGGTTGTTTCCATTGTTTCCATTGTTTCCAATGATTTCAATGTCATCTTTCAGGAATGCAACAGAAGCAAAGAATGTTTCTGTTAATAATAATGAGATGTTCAACTCACCCCTCCACTGCCCTCAGGCTTCCTGTGCCAAACAGGTTTCGGATGGAGCGGGAGGCCGGGAGTTTAGCGTCTCGAGAGTAGAACACCATGCAGAAATCTTTGGTTATGACTGTTGGCTGGGTGCAGTTCTCCATCTAAAGAAAGGAAAAGGTTTTAATGCTCATCTCTCTGCTTCTTAGATCATAACGTCAGATACAGTCAGTAAGTCCAGATACAGTCAGTAAGTCCAGATACAGTCAGTTAAGTCCAGATACAGTCAGTGAAGTCCAGATACAGTCAGTGAAGTCCAGATACAGTCAGTGAAGTCCAGATACAGAAGGGATCATTTTGGATAGTACTGTAAGTACTGTAAGTGAATAACATTTCTGATTACAGTTACAGTTATTGTAGTCTTCCGGAGAGGTCAGCAGTCTGACAGAGTGGAGCCTTAACTCCTGCTAATGCAGTTATACAGTATCTCCAGTATCTCCAGATTCAGATAAACCAACATGGTTATGTACAGTTTAAACAGTCTGAAAGTTTGATCGTGTGAAGAAAAAAAAAAAACAGTTGTGGTTCCATTGTTCTAAAATCCGAAACGCAACTGACAAAATCAGTCAATATGAGAATAAGACTCTCAGCTGATTTTCTCAGCTGGTCTTTGTGGATTCAGTGTTACATATAGATAGTCAGGAAGGATCACGTAGAGAGGTACAGTATAACTGTAGAACTATATGTGTGTGTGCCTCTGTGGCTCAGTTGGTAGAGGGTGGTACTTGCAACGTCACGGGTTCGATTCCCACTTGAGCAACACATATGAAAGTCGATTTGGATTAAAAGCGCCTGATAAATGGAATACAGTATATAGTTGTATATATAAATGGAATATATTGTATTATTAACTGTATAATGTTTTACCTCTAGGTAGGCCGACAAGGTCATTTATATAACACTATATACAACTATATACTGTATGTAACTATATATGTTACCTCTAGGTAGGCCGACAAGGTCATGTAGATTTTCTCCCCGTAAGGAGTGACCCGGTTCAGGAGGAGGGAGTTATGCATGGCGCTGTCCCAGGCAGCCTCGAAGCGATAGAATGTCCTGATGGAGGGAGGAGAGGAGTTAACCATGCAGAGAGAGATCCTTGTCTGAACGCTAAACACATAGTGGTCTCTGGTCTGTCTGTCTCTGATAAACACTACTTCCAAACAGATTATAAAACCTACTCTATTGTTTTTCTGAAAAGTCGTGTTGGTACATGTTACAAATATCTGAAAACGGTTTACTTTATTGAGCTAATAGAGGATATATTGTAACAATTTAGAGGTATTCTTAGGAACAGCTACAAGTTATTGCTACTGTATGTCTGATGTAATACCATTGTGCTAGTTAGCATTAGTGGTAATAGCATTGTGTTAGTTAACATTAGTGGTTATAGCATCATGTTAGTTAGCATTAGTGGTAATAGCCTCGTGTTAGTTAGCATTAGTGGTAATAGCATCGTGTTAGTTAGCATTAGTGGTAATAGCATCGTGCTAGTTAGATTTAGTGGTAATAGCATCGTGTTAGTTAGCATTAGTGGTAATAGCATCGTGTTAGTTAGCATTAGTGGTAATAGCATCGTGCTAGTTAGCATTAGTGGTAATAGCATCGTGCTAGTTAGCATTAGTGGTACTAGCATCGTGCTAGTTAGCATTAGTGGTACTAGCATCGTGCTAGTTAGCATTAGTGGTACTAGCATCGTGCTAGTTAGCATTAGTGGTAATAGCATCGTGTTAGTTAGCATTAATGGTAATAACATCGTGTTAGTTAGCATTAATGGTAATAACATTGTGTTAGTTAGCATTAGTGGTAATAGCATTGTTTTAGTTAGCATTAGTGGTAATAGCATTGTGTTAGTTAGCATTAGTGGTAATAGCATCGTGTTAGTTAGCATTAGTGGTAATAGCATCGTTTTAGTTAACATTAGTGGTAATAGCATTGTGTTAGTTAGCATTAGTGGTAATAGCATTGTTTTAGTTAGCATTAGTGGTAATAGCATTGTGTTAGTTAGCATTAGTGGTAATAGCATCATGTTAGTTAGCATTAGTGGTAATAGCATCGTTTTAGTTAACTTTAGTGGTAAAAGCATTACATTAGTTAGCATTAGTGGTAATAGCATTGTGTTAGTTAGCATTAGTGGTAATAACGTTGTGTTAATTAGCATTAGCTTACAGAAGAAAAACCAAACCCTGATCCTCCTATCTATTATAGACATTTTCTGTGTTTAAATGCTACTGAGGGAAGGTATTGTTTGATTGCAAGATTAAAATAACAACATCGTTTTTTTTTGTTTTTTTTAAAGACACACATCCAATAAAGACATTTGGGGATAAAGACAGTAAATAGCATGCAACAGAACCCTTCAGACGTGGGTCATCTCACAATACCATGAGGAACGATGACTTGATCAGCACAGAACAAAAGAAAGGGTGATGAGAGACCAACAGATGAGAGGAGAGGAGGGGAAGAAATGATAGGAGACAGGGACAAAACAGGACAGGGATGAGGAGAAATACCTATGGTCTATTCCCAAGGAGATGCTTTGAGAAGGGAGGAAAGAGAACCGGGAAAACAATGAAAGGTGAGAGTCAGGAAGAGAGTCTGGTGTGGTTGTGAGCATTGTTGTGATCGAGAGTGACAGGACAGGTGTTTCCCCCTAGCCTGGAATCAGAGCTGTTTGTGCCGTCTTGTCAACTGGGACCAGACTATATTTCCCCTCCATTACTTACAATATGTTGCTCTCCTGACCACAATCATGATCAGTGTGTGAACTCAATCAGTGAACACATCTGATTTCAACACCAGAACACTGTACATCTTGTCTGTTCTAGAACAGCTTAATAACAATGGACCGATATACCCACAGGGATGCAATATTACTTCTGTCTCCTACGGAATTCTGTGGATGTGTTCTATGGAATTCTGTGGATGTGTTCTATAGAATTCTGTGGATGTGTTCTATAGAATTAGGTGAATGTATTCTATGGAATTCTGTGGAAAGAACCCTCAGGATCGGTATCATGATATCTACACTCAGTTTAGTTGTCATCCACCTCATCTCAACCCCATAGAGATACATAAACATTACAGTGCTCTATCTAATTATGTGATCTAGCCCTCCAGTTGTAATCTATAGGGGTAGTAAGTTACATCTCCCAGTTCTCATCCAATGGTGAGAGGTTCAATATAATATACTCCTATGTTGTATATCATTTTGTAGATAACACATGCAGATCCATGTCCTCATGCTATTTACCCCGTAGAGACACATACTGTATAGAATACACAGATAGGGTTATATTTAATTCTGTGATCTACCTCTCTAGTTTTCATCTGTCGGAAGTACCTTCTTGTTCTCATTGAACGGTGAAGCTATTAGTATAGACAGCAGGCACAGATCCCGTATCCTCATGCTATCTATCCCAGATATACACTACCGTTCAAAAGTTTTTTGGGACCTTGTCCTTGTCCTTGTTTTTGAAAGAAAAACAAAATTTTTTGTCCATTAAAATAACATAAAATGGATCAGAAATACAGCGTAGACATTGTTAATGTTGCAAATTACTATTGTAGCTGGAAACGGCAGATTTTTTAATGGAATATCTACATCGGCGTACAGAGGCCCGTTATCAGTAATCATCAAACCTGTGTTCCAATGGCTCGTTGTGTTAGCTAATCCAAGTGTATCATTTTAAAAGGCTAATTGATCATTAGAAAACCTTTTTGCAATTATGTTAGCACAGCTGAAAACTGAACAGCGCAAACTTGCTTATTTACCCATTATTTCAAACAAAAAATTGTGTTACTGTCACGCCCTGACCTTAGAGTTCTTATTTATTCTCTATGTTTGGTTAGGTCAGGGTGCGACTTGGGTGGGAATATCTATGTTTTCTATTTCTTTGTTTTTGAGCCGAGTGTGGTTCCCAATCAGAGGCAGCTGTCTATCGTTGTCTCTGATTGGGAATCATACTTAGGCAGCCTGTTTTCCACCTGAGTTTTGTGGGAGGTTATTTTCTGTTTAGCTTATGTGCCTGACGGAACTGTGCGTTTTCGTTTTTCCCTTTTGTTATTTTGTTTGTGTGTTTCTTGAAAATAAATATCATGAACACTTACCACGCTGCGCTTTGGTCCACTTCTTCAACTACAAACAACGAGCGTTACAGTTACAGCCTGAATTCAATATGGATTAACTAAATAAATGTCTCACCCATCTACACACAGCACCTCATAATGACAAAGCTAATTTTTTTCTAATTTATTGAACCTAAAATACAGAAATATCTAATTTACATAAGTATTCACACCCCTGAGTCAATACTTTGTACAAGAACAGCTGTGAGTTTTTCTGGGTAAGTGCTTTCAACACCTGGATTATGCAACATTTTCCCATTCTTTTCAAAATTCTTCAAGTCTGTCAAATTGGACGTTGATCACTGCTAGACCACATTTTCAGGTCTTGCCATAGATTTTCAAGTAGATTTAAGTCAAAACTGTAACTTGGCCACTCAGGAACATTCACTGTCTTCTTGGTAAGCAACTCCAGTGTAGATTTGGTCTTGTGTTTTAGGTTATTGTCCTGCTGAAAAGTGTCTGGTGGAAAGCAGACTGAACCAGGTTTTTCTCTAGGATGTTGCCTGTGCTTCATCGCTCAGTGTCTGTTGGGAAGCAGACTGAACCAGGTTTTACTCTAGGATTTCGTCTGTGCTTTGCTCCTTTCCGTTTCTTTTTATCCTGAAAAACTCCCCAGTCCTTCATGATGACAAGCATACCCATAACATGATGCAGCCAACACTATACTTGAAAATATCGACAGTGGTACTCAGTGATGTGTTGTATTGGATTTGCCCCAAATGTAATACTTTGTATTCAGGACAAAAAGTGAATTGCTTTGCCATTTTTATTGCATTATTACTAGAGTGCCTTGTTGCAAACAGGATGCATTTTTTTGAATATTTGTATTATTCTGTACAGGCTTCCTTCTTTTACTTCTGTCAATTAGGTTAGTATTATGGCGTAACTACCATGTTGTTGAGCCATCCTCAGTTTTCTCCTATCACATCCATTAAACTCTGTAATTGTTTTAAAGTCACCATTGGCCTCACAGTGAAATCCTTGAGCGGTTTCCTTCCTCTTCGGCAACTGAGGAAGGAGGCCTGTATCTTTGTAGTGACTGGGTGTATTGATACACCATCCAAAGTGTAATTAATAACTTCACCATGCTCAAAGGGATATTCAATGTCTGCTTTTTTTTTTACCCATCTACCAATAGGTGCCCTTCTTTGTGAGGCTTTGGAAAACCTCCCTGGTCTTTGTGGTTGAATCTGTGTTTTAAATTCACTGCTCTACTGAGGGACTTTACAGATAACGTTATGTGTGGGGTACAGAGATGAGGTAGTCATTCAAAGATCAATTTAAACACCATTATTGTCCATACAACTTATTAAGCACATTTTTACTCCTGAAGTTATTTAGTCTTGCCATAACAAAGGGTTGAATACTTATTGACTCAAGACATTTCAGATTTTCATTTTTTTATTAATTTGTAAAAATTAAAAATAAAATAAAAATATGTAATTCCACTTTGACATTATCAGGTATTGTGTGTATCCATTTTAAATTCAGGCTGTAACACAACAGAATGTGGAAAAAGTCAAGGAGTATGACGACTTTCTGAAGGCACTGTATCTCACAATGTTCTATTTAATTCTGGGATCTACCACTAAAGACGGGTTTGCTGACAACGTCACGAAAACAATGTGCACGCTTCAATGGGACAGACGTCTGTGTGTTGTTATGGTTCTGGATGGCCAGACAGCTAGCAACAATGACAAGAAACTGCCCTGATTCTGGATAGTCAGACAGCTAGCAACAATGACAAGAAACTGCCCTGATTCTGGATGGCCAGACAGCTAGCAACAATGACAAGAAACTGCCCTGATTCTGGATGGCCAGACAGCTAGCAACAATGACAAGAAACTGCCCTGATTCTGGATGGCCAGACAGCTAGCAACAATGACAAGAAACTGCCCTGATTCTGGATGGCCAGACAGCTAGCAACAATGACAAGAAACTGCCCTGATTCTGGATGGACAGACAGCTAGCAACAATGACAAGAAACTGCCCTGATTCTGGATGGCCAGACAGCTAGAAACAATGACAAGAAACTGCCCTGATTCTGGATGGCCAGACAGCTAGCAACAATTACAATAAACTGCCCTGATTCTGGATGGCCAGACAGCTAGCAACAATGACAAGAAACTGCCCTGATTCTGGATAGTCAGACAGCTAGCAACAATGACAAGAAACTGCCCTGATTCTGGATAGCCAGACAGCTAGTAACAATGACAAGAAACTGCCATGATTCTGGATAGCCAGACAGCTAGTAACAATGACAATAAACTGCCCTGATTCTGGATAGCCAGACAGCTAGTAACAATGACAATAAACTGCCCTGATTCTGGATAGCCAGAGAGCTAACAACAATGACAATAAACTGGCATGTCCTAGAATCATAACTGTCTCGTTTCAGCTAGTTTCATCTTGTTCTTGTTACCATGTCTTGTTTTGAGGTGCTTTGACTGATTTCACGTCAGTGATAATATGGCAAAAAATTCGCTAGCTAACCAACAACTGTAAAGATGTATTTGAGAGACAACAAGTGCTCATTGTGCAAATGTATTTATGTTTTCAATAAACATTTGGAGGAAAAAATATAGTTTACATGTTGTCAACAATCTAAGCCAATCCCGTCTGTTTTGACCAATAGTTGCGCACGCTTCGGTTTTTGTTGCTGAACAACCAACATCTCCCCAGTTCTCATCTATCCCCACTGTAGGGGATGGAACATCTCCCCAGTTCTCATCTATCCCCACTGTAGGAGATGGAACATCTCCCCAGTTCTCATCTATCCCCACTGTAGGGGATGGAACATCTCCCAGTTCTCATCTATCCCCACTGTAGGGGATGGAACATCTCCCCAGTTCTCATCTATCCCCACTGTAGGGGATGGAACATCTCCCCAGTTCTCATCTATCCCCACTGTAGGGGATGGAACATCTCCCCAGTTCTCATCTATCCCCACTGTAGGGGATGGAAGCATCTCCCCAGTTCTCATCCTCCGGTGAGGAGGTCAATTAACTTTACATGGCTTCAGATGAAACAGAACCATCTTCCACTCTCCTTCTCCTCCTCTCCTTCTCCCTCGTTCCTCCACACACCTCTCCTTCACCTCCACCCCCTCTCCTTCACTTACACCCCCTCTCTCACTCCCTCTCTCCTCCACCCCCTCTCCTACTCCTTCTCCCTCTCTCCTCCACCCACCTCTCCTTCTCCACCCATCTCTCCTTCACCTCCACCCCTCTCCTTCACCTCCACCCCCTCTCCTACTCCTTCTCCCTCTCTCCTCCACCCACCTCTCCTTCTCCTCCACCTCCTCTCCTTCTCCTCCACCTCCTCTCCTTCTCCTCCACCTCCTCCCCTCCACCCCCCTCTCCTTCACTTACACCCCCTCTCCTACTCCCTCTCTCCTCCACCCACCTTTCCTTCCCCACCACCTCTCCTTCTCCTCCACCTCCTCTCCTCCACCCCCCTCTCCTTCCCTTACACCCCCTCTCCTACTCCCTCTCTCCTCCACCCACCTCTCCTTCACCTCTCCTTGTCCTCCACCCACCTCTCCTTCTCCTCCATGATTTAGTCAATACATTGATACATGAGGTCTTCCCGTGAGCAAATGATCACACATTGAAACCAGTTATAACCAGTTATGTTCCTGGCCCGCCACCAAGCATGACCTTAAATCTGAAAACGCTCATCCAAGCTGAGAAATGTAAGAGGAAACTAATGTTTCTATAGGCCATTAAAAAAAAGAGGCAAAAATCATATAGTTCAGACGTTGAAAGCCGTCCGTTTGCCTTTGACAACCTGGTAGGAAATCTAGTGGTGTGTCTGTCAGAGGAGAGAGGAACGAAGAGGTACTGAACAGCTGTTATATCGTGGGAAGCATTTTACTGTTAAGTCTACACCTGTTGTTTATGAAGCATGTGACAAATAACATTAGATTGTATTTGAAGAGCCGCTTTAGTGGAGTCGTGTCTACGGACCTAGAGGAGCTATTACCCACTGGGTAGTCTCTTCCATCCTTTCAACTTCTAACTACTGACCTCGCTGCTCACACACACACACACACACACACACACACACACACACACACACACACACACGCACACGCACACGCAGCAGGCCTAATAGGAGTGACGAGCCCTTCTCCTTTACATTAAAATGAGGTTTTTCCCTAGCGTTTTATTTTCTCCGGCCTTGTGTCTCTTCTCTTTAAAACGCCGAAGCTTGCGGGTCAGGCTCCCTGACACATTATGAGAAGACGTTTGTTTCAGCCGTTTGGCTCGTTCTCACTGAGGCATAAATGAGATATGAAACATTTCACAACACAGCAAGTAGCGAACGGAAAGACTTAGTAAAGAGACTTGCATCCTCAATGGCACCCATAATCCCTCTTTAAGGCACTACCCATAGGGCTCTGGTCAAATGTAGTGCACTATATATAGGGAATAGGGTTCCATTTGGGACACCCGCCCAGTGATTGAGTTAGGGGAAAGAGCTACTGCTGATGTAATGGCTACAGGATTACAGTTGAATGTTAAGTTTCTGAAACAACCACTGACTTAGCCTGCCAGCCGGGATACCGTAAACGAGGTTTCATATGAACGTCAAGTCTTCAGTAATACTGAGTAATCCCTACTGGAACACAGTTTTCCTTGCTCCCTAGAGAGCTCCTTCCCGTCGCTGGGATCTGATGGGAAGGACGGCGCTTTTACAGACTCATGGTCTGCATCTCAAATGGTACCCTATTTCCTCTTTAGGGCACTACCCATAGGGCTCTGGTCAAATGTAGTGCACTATATAGGGAATAGGGTGCCATAGGGCTCTGGTCTAAAGAAGTGCACTATATAGGGAATAGGGTGCCATAGGGCTCTGGTCTAAAGTAGTGCACTATATAGGGAATAGGGTGCCATAGGGCTCTGGTCTAAAGTAGTGCACTATATAGGGAATAGGGTGCCATTTGAGATGAAACCATAAGGTGGAGGAAGCTACTCTTAGTTCCCTGGGATGTGATGATGGGAGGGACATAGCCTGGTCCCAGATATGTTTGTGTTGTCTTGGAAGGATGTGGTTTTACAGTTGTTGTTGAGATGTGATGGGAGGAGGGACACTGTGTTACAGTCCTGGGGTAACTAGCTATATTAGGCTCCTGGGGGAGGCTACTCTCTGTGCTGTTTTCATGGAAACTAATAGATAGTATTCTGGGATGCCTTTCTTACAGCATGGTTCTCCAGCGTAACACAGCCAGTAGTGAAATATCAACCAAAACAATGTATTTCATTAGTAAGATGCTTTCAACTTATTGTATGTCTCTTTCTAAAGCCTTGAGTGTTTTTTTGAAAGATGTCGATTACATAACTTTATACAAAAGCTTAAAATTATTTTGGACCTCCTTACAATGTTTCCATGTTTATTTTTGGAAATATGTTTATTTTTTATCAACGCTATAGCCCTTTAAGCAGGACACAAAATGAATATCAGGATCATTACTGCCCCCTAGTGGGCAATGCAGAGGTTTGTGAAAGGTAGAAGATCAACAGAGAGAGGAAACGGTACATGGGAACAATTCAGTCTAGTTTCACCTCATCAAAAAGGTCTTATTTGTAACCTTCCAGAATAATCTGCAGGTTCAGGTTAATAGTTCATCCAGGTGTAAGGTGATAATAACAGTTATAGTATGGACTGTAGGTGACACGTGAATGACCCTCGAATGTCTAGATTCTGGCTTGTAGCTTGTTTTGTAAAAGTTCCTGTACAGAAGCACAGGCCAAAGAGGAGACAGAAGCTGAAAATGCTGGCCCCACATCCAGCCAAGTTCAGACACAGCCAGCCAAGTTCAGACACAGCCAGCCAAGTTCAGTACATACTGTAGGAAGCAAAGCAAGCCATGCATTGCAGCCTCCGTACACCATCAGCTTTCAGCCGCAACCGCAGAACTAGCAGTCCCAGCCAGCCTCAGACAATGCAGTCCCAGCCAGCCCCAGCCAGCCCCAGCCCCAGCAGTCCAAGCCAGCCCCAGTCCCCAGACCCCGCTGTCCCAGCCAGCCCCAGACCCTGCAGTCCCAGCCAGCCCCAGCCAGCCCCAGCCCCAGCAGTCCAAGCCAGCCCCAGTCCCCAGACCCCGCTGTCCCAGCCAGCCCCAGACCCTGCAGTCCCAGCCAGCCCCAGTCCCTAGCCTTCAGCCCTAACTTCAGCCTCAGACCCCATTGTCTCACGTCAGATAGAGCGACAGCCATCTGCACTGATCCTTCTGTTAATTCGCAAACAATCATGGATTAGCTAAAAACAAGTCTGGCTACAATATGTTGTCATAACATTCTAATATCAGTTAATCTTACCAAAACTATAAACCTGTAGCTAATATTGACTAGATTTTTATTTTTTATGAGCAAATCTTCACTACCTAATTCTACATCTAGCAACAATGTTTTGTGGTAGTAGAATCAGTATTTATTAAATTTAAAATGTGTCTGCTTGCTAGCGGGAACCGGTCTCAAAATCAATCCAAATGAAATGAAGGACAGGGCTGGTTAACACACTCAATGCCGACTATTCACTTTAGCTGTAGTGTAGTGAATTTCTAGCTAAACGCAAAAAAAAATGTTTTCATTATATTCCCCCCCTCCCCCTCCCCCCCCGGCTGTGATTAGTGTCCGCAGAGTTCTACAGCCAAGCCTGCTCTCTGTGACATCATCACGTTGGCCAAAACCGTTACGACGTAGCGAGGCACAGTGCCAGCTGTCAAACACATACGTGCTGATTTCTGAGGACAGTCCCAGGACTCTGGCGCTGTGCAACCTTCATCAAAAAAAAGATGGCAAACTAGCTACCGTAACGGCTATTCAAACAAGCTTGCACTAAGGCTGCTAGCTGGAGCAAGTTTGCTCAGCTGATCAAGCGTAGTTTACCGTAGTAGCTAGTGTGTCATTGGTACTGAGAGTGGAGTGCTTTTCAGATTTAGGAACTTGTATTAGCTGGATGTGCGAAATCTAGATTTGGTTTTTTTAGATGAGTTCCACGTCCTACAAGACAGATTGGTTGACGGACGAGTGATGCCATCTGACGTGAGACAATGCCTCAGACCCACAACAGCACAATGCCTCAGACCCACAACAGCTCAGCAACAAACACACATCCAGGAGGGGGGGGGGGGGGAGAGAGATGATGCAGCACAGTCCCTCACATCTCCTAAAGAGGGAGAGTAGGAAACAACAAAGAGAGAAGAACAAAACAGGGGAGGAGAGAGAGAGACAGAGAGAGAGACAGACAGAGACAGACAGAGACAGAGAGAGACAGAGACAGACAGAGAGAGACAGAGAAAGCCACAACCCACAGAGGAAAACAATGGGAACTGAATGATGGATGGACAACTAGAGTTTAAAATGGAGTGAGAGTGAAGAGATTAAACTTAGATATTACAGGAACACGACAAGGAGATGTGTTATCTAATAGTAAATATTTTTTACTGAATAGTAGAACGGGAGGAGAGGGATTTGATATAAATCATATACCTAGGCATGTCCGAATCAAGAAACTGTCTGCAAAAAAACAACAAAACAACATTGTGTTAGTGGAGTGGACTGGAGGGAGAGACACGTCAGCAGCAGCATGTTGTCCCTTACTGATGACCTCACAGCAAATCTGTTTGTTCCTGTATGATGGCAGCAAAGCTATGTCTGAGGAATGTTTTTTGGGGGGGTTAGGGGAAAGGATACCAGCAAAGCAGTGTGGTTAAACGATAAGAGGTAACAATACTAGTACAAAATCATAAGAAAACATCGACATAACTTAATAAATTCAGAGGTTATACACTAACAAGCCCCTACTGTTGGTAGTACAGTAAAATGCAGGGCTGGGCTAAATGAGTTATGGTGTTTAGTTATGGTGTGTAGTTATGCTAAGTGAGTTATGGTGTGTAGTTATGGTGTGTAGTTATGGTGTGTAATTATGGTGTGTAGATATGGTGTGTAGTTATGGTGTGTAGTTATGGTGTGTAGATATGGTGTGTAGTTATGCTAAGTGAGTTATGGTGTGTAGTTATGGTGTGTAGATATGGTGTGTAGTTACGCTAAGTGAGTTATGGTGTGTATTTAAGGTGTGTAATTATGGTGTATCGTTATGGTGTGTAGTCATGGTGTGTAGTTATGGTGTGTAGATATCCTAAGTGAGTTATGGTGTGTAGTTATGGTGTGTATTTAAGGTGTGTAGATATAGTGTGTAGTTATGCTAAGTGAGTTATGGTGTGTAGTTATGGTGTGTAGTTATGGTGTGTAGTTATGGTGTATAGTTATGGTGTGTAGTTATGGTGTGTAGTTATGGTGTGTAGTTATGCTAAGTGAGTTATGGTGTGTAGTTATGGTGTGTAGTTATGCTAAGTGAGTTATGGTGTGTAGTTATGTGTGTAGTTATGCTACGTGAGTTATGGTGTGTAGTTACGCTAATTGAGTTATGGTGTGTAGTTATGGTGTGTAGTTGTCCTTAGTAGTTATGGTGTGTAGATATGGTGTGAAGATATAGTGTGTAGATATAGTGTGTAGATATGGTGTGTAGATATGCTAAGTGAGTTATGGTGTGTAGTTATGGTGTGTAGATATAGTGTGTAGATATAGTGTGTAGATATGGTGTGTAGATATGCTAAGTGAGTTATGGTGTGTAGTTATGGTGTGTAGATATAGTGTGTAGATAGTGTGTAGATATGGTGTGTAGATATGCTAAGTGAGTTATGGGGTGTAGTTATGGCGTGTAGTTATGCTAAGTGAGTTATGGTGTGTAGTTATAGTGTGAAGATATGCTAAGTGAGTTACGGTGTGTAGTTATGGTGTGTAGTCATGGTGTGTAGATATAGTGTGTAGATATAGTGTGTAGATATGCTAAATGAGTTATGGTGTGTAGTTATGGCGTGTAGTTATGCTAAGTGAGTTATGTTGTGTAGTTATAGTGTGAAGATATGCTAAGTGAGTAATGGTGTGTAGTTATGCTGTGTAGTTATGCTCCATGAGTTATGGTGTGTAGTTATGCTAAGTGAGTTATGGTGTGTAGTTATGGTTTGAAGTTATGCTAAGTGAGTTATGGTGTGTAGTTATGGTGTGTAGTTATGCTACGTGAGTTATGGTGTGTAGTTATGCTGTGTAGTTATTGTGTGTAGTTATGGTGTGTAGTTACGCTAAGTGGGTTACGGTGTGTAGTTATGCTAAGTGAGTTATGGCGTGTAGTTATGGCGTGTAGTTATGGCGTGTTGTTATGCTAAGTGAGTTATGGCGTGTAGTTATGGCGTGTAGTTATGGTGTGTAGTTATGCTACGTGAGTTATGGTGTGTAGTTACGCTGTGTAGTTATTGTGTGTAGTTACGGTGTGTAGTTATGCTAAGTGAGTTACGGTGTGTAGTTATGCTAAGTGAGTTATGGTGTGTAGTTATGGCGTGTAGTTATGGCGTGTAGTTATGCTAAGTGAGTTATGGCGTGTAGTTATGGCGTGTAGTTATGGCATGTAGTTATGGCGTGTAGTTATGGCGTGTAGTTATGCTAAGTGAGTTATGGCGTGTAGTTATGGCGTGTAGTTATGGCGTGTAGTTATGGCGTGTAGTTATGGCGTGTAGTTAAGGTAAGTGAGTTATGGTAAGTGAGTTATGGTAAGTGAGTTATGGTAAGTGAGTTATGGTGTGTAGTTATGGTGTGTAGTTATGGTGTGTAGTTATGCTAAGTGAGTTATGGTGTGTAGTTATGCTCCGTGAGTTATGGTGTGTAGTTATGGTGTGTAGTTATGCTAAGTGAGTTATGGTGTGTAGTTATGCTAAGTGAGTTATGGTGTGTAGTTATGGTGTGTAGTTATTGTGTGTAGTTATGGTGTGTAGTTATGTTAAGTGAGTTATGGTGTGTAGTTATGGTGTGTAGTTATTGTGTGTAGTTATGGTGTGTAGTTATGCTAAGTGAGTTATGGTGTGTAGTTATGGTGTGTAGTTATTGTGTGTAGTTATGGTGTGTAGTTATGGTGTGTAGTTATGGTCCGTGAGTTATAGTGTGTAGTTATGGTGTGTAGTTATTGTGTGTAGTTATAGTGTGTAGTTATGGTGTGTAGTTATAGTGTGTAGTTATGGTCTGTGAGTTATGGTGTGTAGTTATGGTGTGTAGTTATTGTGTGTAGTTATAGTGTGTAGTTATGGTGTGTAGTTATAGTGTGTAGTTATGGTGTGTAGTTTGCTAAGTGAGTTATGGTGTGTAGTTATGGTGTGTAGTTATAGTGTGTAGTTATGGTGTGTAGTTACGCTAAGTGAGTTATGGTGTGTGGTTATGCTAAGTGAGTTATGGTGTGTAGTTATGCTAAGTGAGTTATGGTGTGTAGTTATGCTAAGTGAGTTAGCATAGGACATCAGTCCAGTGCACGGTGGATATGTGGTCTTGAAATGGCAGGAGGGTGTATCCCATGAGGATCAACATCATCCATCAATGTTTTACAGCTGCTGGTACAAGCCATACTCCGTAGGGTCTTATAGATCTATGTGAGGATGGGGACTGAGTGAGATTATAGTAACAATTAGTTGAATTATGAGGTGAGAGGTGAGTATGCAGTGACCAGGGTGAGAGGTGAATGCGCAGTGACCAGGGTGAGAGGTGAGTACGCGGTGACCAGGGTGAGAGGTGAGTACGCAGTGACCAGGGTGAGAGGTGAGTACGCAGTGACCAGGGTGAGAGGTGAGTACGCAGTGACCAGGGTGAGAGGTGAGTACGCAGTGACCAGGGTGAGAGGTGAGTATGCAGTGACCAGGGTGAGAGGTGAGTACGCAGTGACCAGGGTGAGAGGTGAGTACGCAGTGACCAGGGTGAGAGGTGAGTACGCAGTGACCAGGGTGAGAGGTGAGTACGCAGTGACCAGGGTGAGAGGTGAATATGCAGTGACCAGGGTGAGAGGTGAGTACGCAGTGACCAGGGTGAGAGGTGAATACGCAGTGACCAGGGTGAGAGGTGAGTACGCAGTGACCAGGGTGAGAGGTGAGTACGCAGTGACCAGGTGAGAGGTGAGTACGCAGTGACCAGGGTGAGAGGTGAGTACGCAGTGACCAGGGTGAGAGGTGAGTACGCAGTGACCAGGGTGAGAGGTGAGTATGCAGTGACCAGGGTGAGAGGTGATTACGCAGTGACCAGGGTGAGAGGTGAGTACGCAGTGACCAGGGTGAGAGGTGAGTACGCAGTGACCAGGGTGAGAGGTGAGTACGCAGTGACCAGGGTGAGAGGTGAGTATGCAGTGACCAGGGTGAGAGGTGATTACGCAGTGACCAGGGTGAGAGGTGATTACGCAGTGACCAGGGTGAGAGGTGAGTACGCAGTGACCAGGGTGAGAGGCAGCATAAGGGGTGGTCAGCTGGGATGACAGATGGACATACAGAAACCAGCAGCAGACACACTAGCAATAAGGGGAGCCAGCATAGTGGTGACATAAACAACCATCAATATAATAGGAAGAGGTTGTTAATCAAGCCAGTTACAGGCCTACTTATCTGAAGGATCCGTGACAGGTATTTCATCAAAAGGACGGATCACAATCAATACGATCATTTTGTACTAGAAATGTTTTTTCATTTATTTATTTTTTTGTGCCACCTGTGCAGAAGGATGGGTAAGTCTTGCTGTGTCATCTTTCTCCCACTGATCATGTGACCTCCTGTTTTCTAGACAGGTAGAACCACATGTTGTTTACTACCAAGCATCAGCTGCTTCAGTGGAAGAAGAGTGGGAGAGGAGGAGGGGTTGGGGGGGGGGGGTAAAGCCTCTTTGCGTGGAAATTGGTTAAAATCAATCAAGCTGTGCATCTTGACCGCGTGAGCCTTCATCAAGCGTTCTGACCCATAGCTGCCCCACTATGAGTGCCATGCATCAGCAGCCTGTGTGCAGTGTACAATAGCTTCAAAGTGTCTTTACAAGTGATATACAGTAATGTGAATGGTGTCCAGTCACGTATAAAACGGGACAGAGCCGACTGCACACTCCTTTGGCACAGTTATAGAGAGTGTTGTGTTAGAGTGGTTAGGCTCTCTGTGATCCTCCGGGGGGAGGTTGACGTAGAAATAGAATGGATAGAACGGCCGTCCCCATTCAAGTCAACGATGGCATAATGTGTCGACTGGTCGGCCATTGCGAGTTTCACCCGTGAGTTTACCAGTCAAATTGACAGAGTTTAGAGGTTCCAAGCTCGTTCTATTCATTATATGTCTGTGAGGTGTGTGTGTGTGTGTGTGTGTGTGTGTGTGTGTGTGTGTGTGTGTGTGTGTGTGTGTGTGTGTGTGTGTGTGTGTGTGTGTGTGTGTGTGTGTGTGTGTGTGTGTGTGTGTGTGTGTGTGTGTGTGTGTGTGTGTTGGGGACGGGAGAGGAGGGTGTGTGGCTGGCTTTAGATGAGAGAATGTGTCTCCAGAGCACAGCTCTCCGGAAGATTAACACATGCTAGCGTTTCCATAGTGATCGTGACATTTCAGTTTTGAATTTCCGCTGAGGACTGCGAATTCAAAAAATGGCAGGAGAAACACAATGGTAATGGAACATTGTTGTAGTGATATTGTGTTTAACTGGTTATGATGCAAATCTAACATTTTCAGAACTGTAATTTAACTGTATTGTATCAAACAGTTCAAAACAAGGTTAATAATTCCAACAAAATAACAGCTGGAATGGTCTATATAAAACTTATATATTGAATAGAACTTACACTACATGGCCAAAAGTATGTGTACAGCTGCTCATCAAACATCTCATTCCATTGGTTCCCCCTTTTGCTGCTATAACAGCCTCCAGTCTTCTGGGAAGGCTTTCCACTAGATGTTGGAACATTGCTGCTATAACAGCCTCCAGTCTTCTGGGAAGGCTTTCCACTAGATGTTGGAACATTGCTGCGGGGACTTGCTTCAATTCAGCCACAAGAGCATTAGAGAGGTCGGCCACTGATGTTGGGCGATTAGGCCCTGGCTCGCAGTCGGCGTTCCAATTCATCCCAACGGTGTTCGATGGGGTTGAG
Source organism: Salmo salar (assembly GCF_965601325.2). Classification (NCBI taxonomy): domain Eukaryota; kingdom Metazoa; phylum Chordata; class Actinopteri; order Salmoniformes; family Salmonidae; genus Salmo; species Salmo salar. The sequence continues at coordinate 56,654,706 of NC_138306.1, read as the reverse complement.
GTCAGGGCTCTGTGCAGGCCAATCAAGTTCTTCCACACAGATCTCGACAAACTATATGCTGAAATAGAAAAGGGTTTTCCCCAAACTGTTGCCACAAAGTTGGAAGCACAGAATCGTCTAGAATGTCATTGTATGTTGTAGTATTACGATTTTCCTTCACTAGAACTAAGGGGCCTGAACCATGAAAAACAGCCCCCAGACCATTATTCCTCCTCCAGCAAACTTTACAGTTGGCACTATGCATTGGGGCAGGTAGTGCTCTCCTGGCATCCGCCAAACCCAGATTCATCAGTCGGACTGCCAGATGGTGGCGCGTGATTCATGACTCCTGAGAACGCGTTACCACTTTTCCAGAGTCCAATGGCGGCGAGCTTTACACCACTCCAGCCGACGCTTGGCTTTACATATGGTTATCTTAGGCTTATGTGCGGCTGCTCGGCCATGGAAACCAATTTCATGATGCTCCCGACGAACAGTTCTTGTGCTGACGTTGCTTCCAGAGGCAGTCTGGAACTTGGTAGTGGGTGTTGCAACAGAGGACAGACAATTTTCAACGTGCTTCAGCACTCGGCTGTCCCGTTCTGTGAGCTTGTGTGTTCTACCACTTCGCAGCTGAGCCGTTGTTGCTCCTAGATGTTTCCACTTCACAATAACAGCATTTACAGTTGACCGGGGCAGCTCTAGCAGGGCAGAAATTTGACAAACTGACTTGTTGGAAAGGTGTCATCCTTTGACGGTGCCATGTTGAAAGTCACTGAGCTCTTCAGTACGGGCCATTCTACTGCCAATGTTTGTCTATGGAGATTGCATGGCTGTGTGCTCAATTTTATACACCTGTCAGCAACAACGGGTGTGGCTGAAATATCCGAATCCACAAATTTGAAAGGGTGTCCACATACTTTTGGCCATTTAGTGTATATTGTCAAATCATAACCAATCATCAAACATAACATAGTATTCAGTTGTTTTGTGGGTTACCTCTGATTATAAACTGGGCTGTTCGAGCCCTGAATGCTGATTGGCTGGCATCCGTGGTATACCACGGGTATGACAAAACATTTTATTTTTACTGCTCTAATTATGTTGGTAACCAGTTTATAATAGCAATAAGGCACCTCGGGGGTTTGTGGTACATGGCCAATATACCAGGGCTAAGGGCTGTGTCCAGGCACTCCGCGTTGCGTCGTGCCCAAAAACATCCCTTTGCCGTAGTATATTGGCCATGTACCACATCCCCTCGTGCCTTATAGATGCGTTCCAAATGCAAGCCTATTCCCTATATACTACTTTGTGTTTGTGTGTTGGTCATAAGTAGTGTACTGTACAGGGAATAGGGTGCCATTGGAGACGCAGATAATGTCTATGGGTCCCTGTGAAGGGTAGAGACTGGTAGGGTCCCTATGAAGGGTAGAGACTGGTAGGGTCCCTATGAAGGGTAGAGTCTGCTAGGGTCCCTACGATGGGTAGAGTCTGGTTACATACCTGTCCTCCTGCATGGGCTTGACAGACCCAGCTGACAGGATGTTGAGTGACAGGATGTTTGGGTCTATGATGGCATCGTCCCCCTCGGGAGAGTTACGGATACGACCTGGTGAGAGGAGGAGGAGACGTTTAGAGTGGTGCACTTCATAGATATCGATGTTGTTATACAGTATTCATAACACAGACACATGGTACACAAACCGTCTTGAACAGACTCACCCACAACCAGTTCCCGGACATCCTTCCACTCGATGTCTCCACCTGTCTCATGAACGATGGTCAGCGTGACACGCCTCTGGATACCCTGAGAAGGGGGAGTGAACGAGAGAGGAAGCATTATGTCCAGAATGAGGAAGCATTATGTTCAGAATGAGGAAGCATTACGTTCAGAATGAGGAAGCATTATGTTCAGAATGAGGAAGCATTATGTTCAGAATGAGGAAGCATTATGTTCAGAATGAGGAAGCATTATGTTCAGAATGAGGAAGCATTACGTTCAGAATGAGGAAGCATTACGTTCGCATTATGTTCAAAATGAGGAAGCATTATGTTCAGAATGAGGAAGCATTATGTTCAAAATGAGGAAGCATTATGTTCAAAATGAGGAAGCATTATGTTCAGAATGAGGAAGCATTATGTTCAGAATGAGGAAGCATTATGTTCAGAATGAGGAAGCATTATGTTCAGAATAAGGAAGCATTATGTTCAGAATGAGGAAGCATTATGTTCAGAATGAGGAAGCATTATGTTCAGAATGAGGAAGCATTATGTTCAGAATGAGGAAGCATTACGTTCGCATTATGTTCAAAATGAGGAAGCATTATGTTCAGAATGAGGAAGCATTATGTTCAAAATGAGGAAGCATTATGTTCAGAAAGAAGAAGCATTATGTTCAGAATGAGGAAGCATTATGTTCAGAATGAGGAAGCATTATGTTCAAAATGAGGAAGCATTATGTTCAGAATGAGGAAGCATTATGTTCATACAGAACACATCAGTTCGATCATAACTACTTCTCCACTCCCTGAATGACCTACCTGGTGCAGCATGAATGTCCCATGGCAAGGCATGCCTCCTCTATGGTCCACTCCTGCTGGGATGTATCTATAGGAAACAGAGAGAACCATCATTTATTTTCCTGCACAGTAACAAGACTCTCGTTGATTTCACATTGGCCAATATGTTGTTAATGCTGATATTGTTACTACTCTGGTTCTTAAATAAACTTTCCACGTTGGTAATAGATCTCTAAATGTAAAATTGTCAGTGACTCCAGTCATCTTTAATTCATTTAATTAACTCTTTCTTGAACAGCACTGTTGGTTAAGGGTTTGTAAGTGAGCATTTCACGGTAAGGTCTCCACTTGTTGTATTCGGCGCATGTGACTAATAAAGTTTCATTTGAAATTCGATTATTTGATAATTAATAGAACATTAAGAGTATAATATTGATCATCGATTAGCAGAGTCTGTTGAGGTGACAATGGAGCTTTGCCTCCATGTGTCACGGTGGTCGTAGGAAGGAGCGGACCAAAGTGCAGCGTGTGTGTCGTTCCACATTTTATTTTCACTGTGAAACTTTGCAATACATACATAAAATAAACTGAACGAACGAAAAAACAACAAACCGTGACGCAGAGTAGAAACATACACTAACTCAGAAATCATCTCCCAAAAACCTACTTAAGTATGATCTCCAATTAGAGACAACGAGGACCAGCTGCCTCTAATTGGAGATCATCCCAAACAAAACCCAACATAGAAATACAAAACTAGAACCTGACAACATAGAAAAACTAGACTAGAACACACCCTGACCTACTCTACCATAGAAAATAACAGCTTTCTATGGTCAGGACGTGACACCGTGTATACACTACTGTGTCTATGTTCCAATGTCCATACATCACTTAGAATTTATAACCAAACAATTGTTTCCCTCTAGGTAGTACGGTAGTGTGAATATTGGAAGGTAGCCTATAGTAACCATTTGAGCGTGAGAGTGGTGAGATGGGATACTTCATGGAATTTAATATAGAGCACATATATACAGTTGTATATACACTATAGTAATTTAGTATTTATATATTGTGTGTATATCCTGTTGGGGCTAGGGGGCAGTATTTTCACGGCTGGATAAAAAAACGTACCCGATTTAATCTGGTTACTAATCCTACCCAGTAACTAGAATATGCATATACTTATTATATATGGATAGAAAACACCCTAAAGTTTCTAAAACTGTTTGAATGGTGTCTGTGAGTATAACAGAACTCATTTGGCAGGCAAAACCCTGAGACATTTTCTGACAGGAAGTGGATACCTGATGTGTTGAATTACCTTTAAGCCTATGCCATTGAAACACACAGGGGTTGATTAATGTTTTGGCACTTCCTATTGCTTCCACTAGATGTCACCAGACTTTACAAAGTGTTTTGAGTCTTTTACTGTGAGATCTGACCGAACAAGAGCCTTGGAACGGTGATGGCCGATTAGACTCTGGCGCGCGAGTTCATGTTGGGTACCCTCGTTCCAATACGTTATAAAAGAGAATGCATTCGTCCACCTTGAATATTATTCATGTTCTGGTTAAAAAAGGCACTAATGATTTATGCTATACAACGTTTGACATGTTTGAACGAACGTAAATATATTTTTTCCCCTCGTTCATGACGAGAAGTCCGGCTGGCTTAGATCATGTGCTAACAACACGGAGCTTTTTGGACATAAATGATGAGCTTTTTTGAACAAAACTACATTTGTTATGGACCTGGGATTCCTGGAAGTGACATCTGATGAAGAGAATCAAAGGTAATGGATTATTTACATAGTATTTTCGATTTTAGATCTCTCCAACATGGCCGTTTGTCTGTATAGCAAAGCGTATTTTTCTGGGCGCAGTGCTCAGATTATTGCAAAGTGTGATTTCCCAGTAAGGTTATTTTTAAATCTGTCAAGTTGATTGTGTTCAAGAGATGTAAATCTATAATTCTTTAAATGACAATATAATATTTTACCAATGTTTTCTAATTTTAATTATTTAATTTGTGGTGCTGACTTGACTGCCGGTTATTGGAGGGAAACGATTTCCTGAACATCAACGCCATAGTAAACCGCTGTTTTTGGATATAAATATGAACTTGATAGAACTAAAAATGCATTTATTGTCTAACATAATGTCCTAGGAGTGTCATCTGATGGAGATTGTTAAAGGTTAGTGCATCATTTTAGCTGGTTTTATGGTTTTGGTGACGCCTGTCTTTGAATTGCAAAACATTACACACAGCTATTGTCAATGTACTCTCCTAACATAATCTAACTTTATGCTTTCGCCGTAAAACCTTTTTGAAATCGGACGAGGTGGTTAGATTAAGGAGATGTTTATCTTTCAAAGGGTGTAAGATAGTTGTATGTTTGAAAAATTTGAATTTTGACATTTATTTGGTTTCAAATTTGCCGCTCTTGAAATGCACCTACTGTTGATAGGGTGCACCACGGGTGGCACGCTAGCATCCCACATAGCCCCAAGAAGATATATTGTGTGTATATATATATATACACACACAATATATATATATATATAAAATATATATATATATATATATATATATATATATATATTATATATATATATAATATATATATATAATATATATATATATATATTATATATATATATATAATATATATATATACATATAAATATATTATATATATATAGTATCTCTATGGAATACTCACTCTCCACTGGCCTCCAGTTCGCAGATCTCAAAGAACACCATGAGGTCATACTTGCAGTGGCAGGGCCCGGCTGTAGGACGCATCAGGGTAGTCAGCTTGGTGGCAGGGACTAAAGGGGGGAGAAGGTGAAGAGAGACAAGGTTACCACAAAAGAGACTCCGTTTTCAGTAGCAGGGAGCAGGGAGAGCTGTGAAAGAAAGAAAGGCTTAAAAAGAGAGGGGATGAGAATAACGCAGGGAGAGATGGAGGAACCACTCAGTACAGTCCTGCGGAAAGGCAGGGCAATCAACACAGCAGTCATCCCTTAACATTACAAGGATGTGCCCGTGAAAAATGTACAATCTGATAAAAAACGACCTGTAATTATTTGGGTATATTTACAATATTTCTCAAGGAAATAATGAAATAACGCTGAGGAATAAGTAGCTCAGGTCCTACATAGGAGAAGAATCAGAAAGAGAGGTCAAGGTATGATCGATCAAAAGCACGCTAACGCAGATCTTTTTTTAGACTCCTATCAACAACAACAAAAAACGACAAGCAATAAATGATTGTTTATCGTAACTACAGACGCTGAAAACCCATAGATCCATTTGAGGAAGAGACCACAGGGGGGGAAATCAACCAGACAGGATAACAGTAGACACACAACAAGGCACGAGAAGAGAGCCTTTGGGAAAAATCCCTGAAAATACAACCTCCTCTTTTTTTTTATATCAGTTGGTAAAACATCTATTTTCTTTCTTTATACTGAACTCAGTTGAATGTAAGAGCGACGCATTAATGTCTATGACTACAATCTATCGGTGCTAATTTAAGATATCTGTTTCTATATCTGATTTACAATTTATCATCTTGGCTGTATTTTCACAGGCAGCCCAATTATGATGTTTTCCCTAATTGTTGGCAAAAAAAATCTGATCTGATTGGTCAAAAGTGTCATAAAATCAGATTTTGGTTGCCTGTGTAAATGCACATCAGAGTGATATAAAAAAAGAGGTTAGTTTCAAGGGACTCTCATTGGCTCAGACGGTAACCAACCCGGTTTCTGGGCTCTGATAACTGAACAGATAGAGAGGGGCGGGGCTGGAAGACTGGGTGGCCCCTCCCCCTCGAGGAGGAAAGAGGCGGCCAATCCGGCTGCGGACAGGGCGTGGCCTGACAGAGAGTCCACCAGCGCCCCATTGAACACCTCTGGGACCAGGTAGCGAATCAGCTCCAGCGTCTTCTCCCGGTCGGGCGGCGTCTCATCGTCTGCTACTTCACAGTCACACGTAGAGTAACACGTACCCAACAACATTGAACTGAGCTGACGTGACATTACACAGCATATAGTACAGCCAAAAGCATCAAGCGTGACATTACATAGACTAACAGTACACGAGTACGGAGGCCATGCAACAGACATGCGCTGTAGGTAGCAACATAGAGTACTGTACACAGGCCACACAACAGAATGATACACACTGTGTACTGTGTGCTGTGTACTGTGTGCTGTGTACTGTGTACTGTGTGCTGTGTGCTGTGTACTGTGTGCTGTGTGCTGTGTACTGTGTGCTGTGTACTGTGTGCTGTGTGCTGTGTACTGTGTGCTGTGTACTGTGTGCTGTGTGCTGTGTGCTGTGTACTGTGTGCTGTGTGCTGTGTACTGTGTGCTGTGTACTGTGTGCTGTGTACTGTGTGCTGTGTGCTGTGTACTGTGTACTGTGTACTGTGTGCTGCTTCAAAATAAAAACAGACATATCTTTATGCAGATCCATTATTTTTTGTTGAAATCTATTTGTTTACTAAGACTGAATACCATGGTTCTGGTGCTTACCTGGTTTGGACAGGGGCATGACTTTGGGGAACTGCCTTCTGCAGGGACGCAGAGGGCTGGTGGGAGAGAGACAGGTACAGTAAATTATACAGTATGTTACAGTCACATCAAAAGATCAAGGATACATTTTCCCAGAGCCTTCGTAGCGTTAAGATTATCGTTAGAACCTTCTGACGATATTTACATTTACGTCATTTAGCAGACGCTCTTATCCAGAGTGACTTACAGTAGTGATATATGTTTAGTAACCGAGGTGTTTCCCAGCAACTTTGTTAGTAACTTTGGCTCTTAAAGGACGACTGCACTTCCTGATTTGGTTAATGAAGAAATGCTAGTGACCATGACTGAATTCAAAAACAATTGAGTTGTTTTTGTGTTTACACACCTTTTAGTTCTCATTAAATTATTTCAATATTTGTATATGAAATTCTACAATTTATAAATGGTTCAAGTTGTTTTATTTTTTTTTTAATATAATTTACATTTTTTACTCTTGGAATTTTAACGTATTGTCCATTGTACATTGTGTAATTTACTGATGGTCCCTAACTAGCCCCATAGGGATATCCAAAGTCAACCTAAATTTACGACGAGGATTACGATTGGGCCACATGGAGCTGCACTCCGAATTTCTGACTTGTTGTGTGCCGCCAGCTGTGGGCATGTGGGCAGGATTGAAACAAATTCAACCTTCATTTGCATTGTGCTGCAGTCAAAACTCGGTTTTGGATGAGACTGATTTTTATGACCAAAATGATCGTATTTTTTATTTTTTTTTACACTTTGTAGTAAATTTTGGTCAGTAGAATAAATGTTTCTGACTCATATTGACGGATGCTTTCTAAATGACAAGTTTTGTTTTTAAGGGGCAGTTGCTCTTTAGAAAAACTTTTACACGTCTATGATGTGATCCAGACCATTCTCAACGCAGCCAAAGTGCATCACTGTTATTTCTCCCGTGTTACTTTATTCACACAAGATCTCCTCGAAACAATCATGGCCGCCGATTAACTTCAGAACAAAGTTGACCAAAAAATAAATAAAAAAATTAACAAAGTATTTGCAATTGTTACAAACAAGTAAAAGATAAAATTATGCTTCAAATGAAAACCGAGATGACTGCATTAAAAGATATATAGGCTACACAGGCCTACATTGTCCTACTTCAATCATATTGAAATCTATTTCATGTTCAATCAATTGAGCTCTATTTTACGACTAGGCTACTGTCTATAATTTTTGCCTCGATGTGTTTCGTTGGCTCCCGAGTGGCGCAGCATCTCAGCACAAGAGGCGCCACTACAGTCCCTGGTTTGATTCCAGGCTGTATCACATCCGGCCGTGATTGGGAGTCACATAGGGCGGCGCACAATTGGCCGGTGGTAGGCCGGCATTGTAAATAAGAATTTGTTCTTAACTGACTTGCCTAGTTAAATAAATAAAATTGTGTGTGAATGGTGTGCCTAATCTGTGGATTATTATTATTGGGTAAGACTAATAAACTAGCCTATTTGCAACCATAGCTGGTAATATCTCTCGAGGAGATGATCCGTCGTCAGTATTGTGGAATAATTATAATGTTAAGGTAATATTTGAATAGAGAAAGCTGATCCGAGAACAGCGTTGCTTTTCTTTCCATCCTATCAGTAGCGACACGTGGTCTAACGACGCACCTAGCGAACGTTCTCTCTACGCGCTTGTTTGGGAAACACTCTTTAAATTTTTTTTTTTTTTAAAGTTGGCTTGTAAAATAACGACGAATCTGAAACGATCACCGTAATGCTTAGGTTACGTCGCAAGTGGGCCCTGTCCGTTACAATGAACATAATGACGTGAGTGACCAGCGACTACTGTACCTGATCAGGTCCTTGCAGAGAGGATGGAAAGGCTGTTTCTGGTAGTGACCAAACACCTCAAACACCATAGGCTGGGTCTTGATGTACTCCACAAAGGATTTGGTGACCTCTACAGCAATCTGTTGAGAACCAATAAAGAGATAGCTAGCTACGACCACTTGAGAAACAAAGCGTATTGGGGCGGCAGGGTAACCTAGTGGTTAGAGCGTTGGACTAGTAACCGAAAGGGTTGCAAGTTCAAATCCCCGAGCTGACGAGGTACAAATCTGTCGTTCTGCCCCCTGGACAAGGCAGTTAACCCACTGTTCCTAGGCCGTCATTGAAAATAAGAATTTGTTCTTTTAACTGACTTGCCTGGTAAAATAAATATCTAACCATCACATTTGTGTATTTCTTTCTTCATGCCCACTGCATACTACAGTATTTACTGTAAAACCCTTTGTGAGAACTTCTGATATAAAAAGAGCTTTATAATTAAATGTGATTGATTCACTGCTTACGTTCTGTACGTGGTAGAAGCCCAGAGGAGGGCCTCGCCCTGTGTTCTTCAGAGGCTCTGTGGAAAAGGCCTCATCATGGCGGTGGATGAAACTGTAGGTAAACCCGAAAGAGAGAGAGAGGGAGGGGGGGCTTGTTAGCTACCACTCACAGTCTGTTACGGGGTCTAGTTGATCTGAAAGATCTTAGAACGACAATAACAAAAACAACAACAACTTACTTGAACTGGCAGAAGATGTCAGCGTACTCTGCAGAGATGCTGGAGGCCTGGAGGACCGTCACTCTGAAGGTGAAGATGTCACCTATCCTCAGGTGTTCCAGGGCTCCGTCCAGAGCTTCTCCCTCCAGGTTGGTCTTCAGGGGGCTCTCCAACTCATCTGGACTGGCTACAGGGGGGTGGGGGGGGGGGGGGGAGAGAAGAGACATTGAGTATATATGTAGTGTGCTAATTCTCTCTGCACCACACGACCCTACATCCTTACAACAGTATATCTTCAGTGAATGTGTTGGTTCACTCTGGCACACTCTCATAAACACACTATCTACCCGTACAGAAATACATTTGACGTAATGAATATAAGTACTGCACACACAGACAGACCAGACCCACACAGACCCATACAGACAGACCAGACCCACACAGACAGACCACACAAACAGACCAGACCCACACAGACAGACCAGACCCATACAGACAGACCAGACCCACACAGACAGTTTGATGAGTGATCACAGCAGCTGAGAAGATACAGTTTGATAAGACATCCCAGCAGCTGAGGAGAGACAGTTTGATGAGACATCCCAGAGAGACAGAGAAAGTTTGATGAGACATCACAGAGAGACAGAGACAGTTTGATGAGAGACCAAAGCGGCTGAGGAGAAACAGTTTGATGAGACATCACAGCAGCTGAGGAGAGACAATTTGATGAGACATCACAGCAGCTGAGGAGAGACAGTTTGATGAGACATCACAGAGAGACAGAGACAGTTTTATGAGACATCACAGCAGCTGAGGAGAGACAGTTTGATGAGACATCACAGCGGCTGAGACAAAAGACTACACAGCCAGTGGTCGTTACCCGCACAATTGTTGTTGTTGACCTCATCGGCCGAGGGTTCCATCCCTGAGTTCTGTCCCTCACCCTCCACGAAACGCAGCTCTTCTTGGGACTCCCCGGTACGGGATAGACCAGTGGGGCACGACTCAGCCTGGAACTGACCACAAGGGACAGCATACAGTTAGCAAAGCTGGGAGGTAGGCCTAGTCACTGACTAGTCACACGATAGCATACAGTTAGCAAAGCTAGAGCAGCATACAGTTAACAAAGCTAGAGAACATTGCCAATGACTAGCATACAGTGAACAAGGCTTGGTAAGGTAGCCACTGATCAGCATACAGTTAACAATCTAGAGGTGGTAGCCAGCCGCTGACAGTTAGCAAGGCTAGAGGTGATAGCCAGCCGCTGACAGTTAGCAAGGCTAGAGGTGGTAGCCAGCCGCTGACAGTTAGCAAGGCTTGAGGTGGTAGCCAGCCACTGACAGTTAGCAAGGCTAGAGGTGGTAGCCTAGCCACTGACAGTTAGCAAGACTAGAGGTGGTAGCCAGCCACTGACAGTTAGCAAAGCTAGAGGGGGTAGCCTAGCCACTGACAGTTAGCAAAGCTAGAGGGGGTAGCCTAGCCACTGACAGTTAGCAAAGCTAGAGGTGGTAGCCTAGCCACTGACAGTTAGCAAAGCTAGAGGTGGTAGCCAGCCACTGACAGATAGCAAGACTAGAGGTGGTAGCCAGCCACTGACAGTTAGCAAAGCTAGAGGGGGTAGCCTAGCCACTGACAGTTAGCAAAGCTAGAGGGGGTAGACTAGCCACTGACAGTTATCAAAGCTAGAGGGGGTAGCCTAGCCACTGACAGTTAGCAAAGCTAGAGGGGGTAGCCTAGCCACTGACAGTTAGCAAAGCTAGAGGGGGTAGCCTAGCCACTGACAGTTAGCAAAGCTACAGTAAAGGCAAAGATGTTTATAACTAACCCAAGTTAGACCACAGCCTGTCGTTTCCAATAGGAGCAAATTAATCATAGTTGGCCAAACAAGCAAGGGGGTGGGCAGAGCCATGGACGAAATAGCAAGAGCCTATCGCTTTCTAGCATGTATTTGCATATTTCCATTAGAGAATGCCTACTATGTGAAGTGTGTGTGTGTGCAATAACTAAATTCGCACTTGAACTCCTTCTAAACAACGCAAATGTATTTTTACTGCCGGTCACTGTGCTTCCTCTAATTACCATATTTGGTGGTGAGTGGAAATGCCAATCGGATTCTTCTGATTTATACATCCGGTGAAACATCTGGCTCATTGTTCTATCTGTGGAAGACGTGGTAGCCTAGCCACTGACCGTTAGCAAAGCTAGTGGGGGCAGCCTAGCCACTGACCGTTTGCAAAGCTAGTGAGGGTAGACTAGCCACTGACCGTTAGCAAAGCTAGTAGGGGCAGCCTAGCCACTGACCGTTTGAAAAGCTAGTGGGGGAAGCCTAGCCACTGACCGTTAGCAAAGCTAGTAGGGGCAGCCTAGCCACTGACCGTTTGCAAAGCTAGTGGGGGCAGCCTAGCCACTGACCGTTAGCCAAGCTAGTAGGGGCAGCCTAGCCACTGACTGTTTGCAAAGCTAGTGAGGGTAGCCTAGCCACTGACCGTTAGCAAAGCTAGTGGGGGTAGCCTAGCCACTGACCGTTAGCAAAGCTAGTGGGAGCAGCCTAGCCACTGACCGTTAGCAAAGCTAGTGGGGGTAGCCTAGCCACTGACCGTTTGCAAAGCTAGTGAGGGTAGCCTAGCCACTGACCGTTAGCAAAGCTAGCGGGGGTAGCCTAGCCACTGACCGTTTGCAAAGCTAGTGGGGGCAGCCTAGCCACTGACCGTTAGCAAAGCTAGTGGGGGCAGCCTAGCCACTGACCGTTAGCAAAGCTAGTGGGGGTAGCCTAGCCACTGACCGTTTGCGAAGCTAGTGGGGGCAGCCTAGCCACTGACCGTTAGCAAAGCTAGTGGGGGCAGCCTAGCCACTGACCGTTAGCAAAGCTAGTGGGAGCAGCCTAGCCACTGACCATTAGCAAAGCTAGTGGGGGCAGCCTAGCCACTGACCATTAGCAAAGCTAGTGGGGGCAGCCTAGCCACTGACCATTAGCAAAGCTAGTGGGGGCAGCCTAGCCACTGACCATTAGCAAAGCTAAGAGAGGTAGCCCATAGACTTACATATAGATACTGTAGACATCGTATCGGTCCCATTAGGGCGTCTGTGAGAGCATGGGCAGCGCCAAAGGAGGCCATCTCCATTTTTAAGTAGTACATTTTCTTCTTCTACTACTTCTATGAGTTGGTAAACAAACTGAAAGGGTGCATACTGCCACCTGGAGGGTGTTGTCTGAACAGGTATAAAGCCAAGGTTGGTGATTTACTACCACCTGCAGTTATGGAATGTTTGCTCACAAGTATAATTAATTGGCTGATGTCGCCTGATGACCTGAATGGAATCATGTGATCCTTCTATAACCCATAGGAAGTCCCACCCAGCTGACTACTTCAAAATGGTGAAAGTCCTCAATGACGCTCAGGCTTTTGAGCACTAGAGTCCTCTATCTATCTCTATGAGGTAACTCCCGACAGTTAGCTAGTAAAACTAGGGGAGCTACATAGACACTGACTAGACAAAACAGTGCCTGATATCCTCTGTTGGTTTGCTCAGGAGACGTACCTTCTCAAACTCCCGGTCCTCGAAGGAGATCTTGGCGGTGCCAGACTGGCGGACACCGGAGCCGTAGTCAGGAGCCTCCTCATCAGCTGGAGGGAAACACAAAAGACCTTCACTTGACTTCCTCTAGAAGTCACACTCAGTCTGTCCTAGAGTCAAACCCTACCTGAGCTAATATACTGACTGTAATGAGGGTCTTATGAAGTCCCAAGTATTGTACAGCTCCCTACGCTTCATGTTAGTCTATTAGCTTGTTGGCTGTATTGAGTTTGATTGAATGTAATGTGGGTTGGAAGTCTATGGTCCAGGTTTTACCTGAGATTGCCTGTACAGCCACCCTGAGAAATCCTTTAACCTCTCCCTTCTCACTGATGATGGCCACGCGATGGACCAGGGGCACAGGGTACAGCAGGTTACTCAGGTACACAAAGGCTCTGTAGGGGAGGGAGACAGGGACACAGGGAGAGAGGGAGAGGTGCAGAGAGGGAGAGAGAGAGAGAGAGAGAGAGGTGCAGAGAGGGGGAGAGAGAGACAGAGAGACAGATAAAGAGAAAAGAACATTGAAGAGAAGAAAAGAGAAGAGAAAGAAAAAGAGAGAGAGAGAGGGAGGGGATGAGAGAGAGAGAGACAGAGAAAAGAGGGGATGAGAGAGAGAGAGAGAGAGAGAGAGAGAGGAGGGGCGAGAGAGAGGGAGGGGATGAGGGAGAGAGAGGGAGGGAATGAGAGAGAGAGAGGGGGGGCAGAGGATGAAAGAGAGAGAGAGAGAGAGAGAGAGAGAGAGAGAGGGGGAAGGGGATGTGAGAGAGAGGGAGGGGGATGAGAGAGAGAGAAACAAAGAAAGAGGGAATGAGAGAGAGAGAGAGAGAGGGAGGGGATGAGAGAGATGGAGAGAGAGGGATGACATGATTGAGAGAGAACGAGAGAGAGAAAAAGAGAGAGAGAGAGAGAGAGAGAGAGAGAGAGAGAGAGAAAGAGAGAGAGAGAGAGAGAGAAAGAGAGAGAGAGAGAAAGAGAGAGAGAGAGAGAGAGAGAGAGAGAGAGAGAGAGAGAGAGAGAGAGAGAGAGAGAGTGAACGTACTATTAGAGAGCTCAGAGAGACCAGAACAGTGAGAGTGATAACGTACAGAGATAACAAGGAGATAATAACAGAACATTAACACAGCACGAGACAAACACACCAAGCTGCAAAGCAACCAAACAGAAGCCGGGACTGCACTCGACTGGACAGCTCTGGTGATGACCATGGCTACCCTTTACTATCCCCTCTCTGGGTGTGTCTGGTCAACATAATAGCTTTAGGTCAAGATAATTGTGGTACAATTAAGGAGCAGAAGGGAGGCTGTTTTTAGTTTTTGAGAGCTTGGTGAGGCTAAGGAGCATGTTGTGTACAAGGTGAAATCTCTCTCTCTCTCTTTCGCTCTCGCTCTCTCTCTCTCTCTCTCTCTCTCTCTCGTTAGCTCCTATACTCTGCAACAGGCTGTAGGGTTAGCTCCTATACTCTGTAACATACTGTAGGCCTACAAATTAGTCTTGCAGTCGAGGACCACACTTCCCTAGAACCAATGGGGCGGGTAGACATTTAAGGGGTAAAGGAGTGGTAGAAAAGGGGAGGCAAACGACTAGATTGGTGAGGTGTAAAGAAGGCATGCTCGGGGACAAAAAAAGGCCTTTCTTGACTCAAATTAATCAAAAACAAATCGAGCAGAAATCATCATGAAACGGAACATGGCTAAAAGCTTGAACCAACAGCCAACAGCTTGAAATGTGTTACGACGGGGAAAAAGGGATGACACCATAAACACGAAATCTGCCGCTCCCACGAGGAGTGGAGTGCTGATTTGTGCATAGAGAAGGGGAGCCAATTCCCATTAAAAAAAAATAATAAAAATAAAAATATATACGCTCAAAATAAAGAATATTGTGCTCTGGCATGCCTAAAAGAGACAGCTGCAGTAGAAACCAGCTCTTTCATCATTGAGATATTGAGTCTTCCTGAATCACTTCCTGAATCAGTTGTTTCACATGAATCGTTTGATGAATCATTTGATGATTCGTTTCTACTTACGATCAAGAGAACGTTCATGACATGGCAAGGACATCTAGCCATGAGTGGCTGCCGTCTGCTTTATGCATGAACAGACGTCAGAAGATATATGAGACATGTCAGTGTTTAAGATGATGGTCTCCTTATTAAAAAAATGTAAATATATATATTTTTTTTTTCTTTTTAGGACATACAAAAAGAGACACACCTCAAGCATTCGTTAAGCAACAACTTTGCTTGGATTACAACTAAAGCAAAAGTGGCATGGATGTGTACGGGGGCAGAGTCATCATCAAGAAGGATGTCAAGCCCCGATGTGATCTGTGTAGCCTCGATCAAGCCCCAATGTGATCTGTGTAGCCTAGATCAAGCCCCGATGTGAAAGTAAGAAACAGTTGAAGGTAAATGCTCACAAGACCAAGTCATTTCTGATGAGATTCAAAAGTATGAAAATGATAAAGACAAGAATAAAAGCCCCAAAATGTCTACCAATTTATTTAGATATTTGTTGACATTGTGGACTTATATAGATTTTGTTACTGTTTGACGAATGACAGTTAAAGAAGAAGCCTTATTCATGAAAAGAGCAGTGTGGCTGGTAGTTACCACTGATGACATTTCTCCCTGAGAACCGAGGCAAGGAGCGCTGTCTGATGCAGCTGGATTAACGTGAGCTGGAGTGCTAACAGCTAGAATTATTAGGGAGTGCCTCTGATTGCGTAATTCATGAAAGGGCAGTTTGGCTTCTACGGAGCTGGTAGGGAGCTGGTAGAGAGCTGGTAGGGAGCTGGTAGGGAGCTGGGAGGGAGCTGTAGGGAGCTGGGAGGGATCTGGGAGGGAGCTGGGAGGGAGCTGGGAGGGATCTGGGAGGGAGCTGGGAGGGAGCTGTAGGGAGCTGGGAGGGATCTGGGTGGGAGCTGGTAGGGAGCTGGGAGGGAGCTGGGAGGGAGCTGGTAGGGAGCTGGTAGGGATCTGGGAGGGAGCTGGTAGGGAGCTGGGAGGGAGCTGGTAGGGATCTGGGAGGGAGCTGGTAGGGAGCTGGTAGGGAGCTGGTAGGGAGCTGGTAGGGATCTGGGAGGGAGCTGGTAGGGAGCTGGGAGGGAGCTGGGAGGGAGCTGGTAGGGAGCTGGTAGGGAGCGTCTAGGGAGCTGGGAGGGAGCTGGTAGGGATCTGGGAGGGACCTGGTAGGGAGCTGGTAGGGAGCTGGTAGGGAGCTGGTAGGGAGCTGGTATGGAGCTGGGAGGGAGCTGGGAGGGAGCTGGGAGGGAGCTGGTAGGGAGCTGGGAGGGAGCTGGTAGGGAGCTGGTAGGGAGCTTCTAGGGAGCTGGTAGGGAGCTGGTAGGGAGCTTCTAGGGAGCTAGTAGGGAGCTGGTAGAGAGCTGGTAGGGAGCTTCAAGGGAGCTGGTAGGGAGCTGGTAGGGAGCTTCTAGGGAGCTGGTAGGGAACTGGTTGGGAGCTTCTAGGGAGCTGGTAGGGAACTGGTTAGGAGCTGGTAGGGAGCTTCTAGGGAGCTTCTAAGGAGCTGGTATGGAGCTGGTAGGGAGCTTCTAGGGAGCTTCTAAAGAGCTGGTAGGGAGCTGGAAGAGATGTGGTTGGGAGCTTCTAGGGAGCAGGTTGGGAGCTGGTAGTGACCTGGTAGCGAGCTGGTAGGAAACTGGTAGGGAGCTTCTAGGGAGCTGGTAGGGAGCTGGTAGGGAGATGGTCAGTAGCTGGTAGGGAACTGGAAAGGATTTGGTAGGGAGCTGTTAGGGAGCTTCTAGGGAGCTGGTAGGGAGCTGGTAGGGATCTGGTCGGGAGCTGTTAGGGAGCTGATCGGGAGCTGGTAGGGATCTGGTCGGGAGCTGGTCGGGAGCTGGTAGGGATCTGGTAGGCTTTTAGGGAGCTGGTGGGAGCTTCTAGGGACCTGGAAGGGTTTTTGTAGGAAACTGGTAGGGAGCTGGTATGGGAGCTGGTCGGGACCTGGTCGGGAGCTAGTAGGTGAGCTGGTCGGGAGATTGTAGGGACCTGGTTGGGAGCTGGTCATGAGCTGGTCAGGAGCTGGTCGGGTGCTTGTAGGGAGCTGGTAGGGAGCTGGTAGGGAGCTGGTAGGTAGCTGGTAGGGAGCTTCTAAGGAGTTGGAATGGGAGCTGGTAGGGAGCTGGTCGGGACCTGGTCGGGAGCTGGTAGGGAGCTGGGAGGGAGCTGGGAGGGAGCTGTTGGGAGCTGGTAGGGATCTGGTAGGCTTTTAGGGAGCTGGTGGGAGCCTCTATGTACCTGGAAGGGTTTATGTAGGAAGCTGGTAGGGAGCTGGTATGGGAGCTGGTCGGGACCTGGTTGGGAGCTGGTAGGGAGCTGGTAGGGAGCTGGTAGGGAGCATCAAAGGAGCTTATAGGAAGCTGGTTGGGAGGTTGTAGGGAGCTGGTCGGGAGCTGGTCATGAGCTGGTAGGGAGCTGATCAGGAGCTGGTCGGGAGCTGGTAGGGAGCATCAAAGGAGCTTATAGGAAGCTGGTTGGGAGCTGGTTGTGACCTGGTAGGGAACTGGTAGGGATCTGGTAGTGAACTGGCCGGGAGCTGTTAGGGAGCTGATCGGGAGCTGGTAGGGAACTTCTAGGCAGCTGGTCGGGACCTGGTCGTGAGCTGGTAGGGATCTGGTCGGGAGCTGGTAGGGATCTGGTCGGGAGCTGGTAGGGATCTGGTAGGCTTTTAGGGAGCTGGTGGGAGCCTCTAGGGACCTGGAAGGGTTTATGTAGGAAGCTGGTAGGGAGCTGGTATGGGAGCTGGTCGGGACCTGGTTGGGAGCTGGTAGGGAGCTGGTAGGGAGCTGGTAGGGAGCATCAAAGGAGCTTATAGGAAGCTGGTTGGGAGGTTGTAGGGAGCTGGTCGGGAGCTGGTCATGAGCTGGTAGGGAGCTGATCAGGAGCTGGTAGGGAGCTGGTCGGGAGCTGGTAGGGAGCATCAAAGGAGCTTATAGGAAGCTGGTTGGGAGCTGGTTGTGACCTGGTAGCGAGCTGGTAGGGAACTGGTAGGGATTTGGCAGGGAGCTGTTAGGGAGCTTCTAGGGAGCTGGTCAGAAACTGGTCGGGAGCTGGTCGGGAGCTGGTAGGGATCTGGTAGGGAGATGTTGGGAGCTGGTAGGGAGCTTCTAGGGACCTGGAAAGGTTTTTGTAGGAAGATGGTAGGGAGCTGGTATGGGAGCTGGTCGGGACCTGGTTGGGAGCTGGTAGGGAGCTGGTCAGGAGCTGGTCGGGAGCTGGTAGGGAGCTGTTGGGAGCTGGTAGGGAGCTGGTAGGGAGCTGGTTGGGAGGTTGTAGGGACCTGGTAGGGACATTGTTGGGAGCTGGTCGGGAGCTGGTCATGAGCTGGTAGGGAGCTGATCGGGTGCTGGTAGGGAGCTGTAGGGAGCTGGTCGGGAGCTGGTCGGGAGCTGGTAGGGAGCTGGTCAGGAGCTTCTAGGGATCTGGTAGGGAGCTGGTAGGGATCTGGTAGTGAACTGGCCGGGAGCTGTTAGGGAGCTGATCGGGAGCTGGTAGGGAACTTCTAGGCAGCTGGTCGGGACCTGGTCGTGAGCTGGTAGGGATCTGGTCGGGAGCTGGTAGGGATCTGGTCGGGAGCTGGTAGGGATCTGGTAGGCTTTTAGGGAGCTGGTGGGAGCCTCTAGGGACCTGGAAGGGTTTATGTAGGAAGCTGGTAGGGAGCTGGTATGGGAGCTGGTCGGGAGCTGGTTGGGAGCTGGTAGGGAGCTGGTAGGGAGCTGGTAGGGAGCATCAAAGGAGCTTATAGGAAGCTGGTTGGGAGGTTGTAGGGAGCTGGTCGGGAGCTGGTCATGAGCTGGTAGGGAGCTGATCAGGAGCTGGTAGGGAGCTGGTCGGGAGCTGGTAGGGAGCATCAAAGGAGCTTATAGGAAGCTGGTTGGGAGCTGGTTGGGAGCTGGTTGTGACCTGGTAGCGAGCTGGTAGGGAACTGGTAGGGATTTGGCAGGGAGCTGTTAGGGAGCTTCTAGGGAGCTGGTTGGAAACTGGTCGGGAGCTGGTCGGGAGCTGGTAGGGATCTGGTAGGGAGATGTTGGGAGCTGGTAGGGAGCTTCTAGGGACCTGGAAAGGTTTTTGTAGGAAGATGGTAGGGAGCTGGTATGGGAGCTGGTCGGGACCTGGTTGGGAGCTGGTAGGGAGCTGGTCAGGAACTGGTCGGGAGCTGGTAGGGAGCTGTTGGGAGCTGGTAGGGAGCTGGTAGGGAGCTGGTTGGGAGGTTGTAGGGACCTGGTAGGGACATTGTAGGGAGCTGGTCGGGAGCTGGTCATGAGCTGGTAGGGAGCTGATCGGGTGCTGGTAGGGAGCTGTAGTGAGCTGGTCGGGAGCTGGTCGGGAGCTGGTAGGGAGCTGGTCAGGAGCTGGTCGGGAGCTGGTCGGGAGCTGGTCGGGAGCTGGTAGGGAGCTGGTCGGGAGCTGGTAGGGAGCTGTAGGGAGCTGGTAGGGAGCTGGTCGGGACCTGGTCGGGAGCTGGTAGGGAGCTGGTCGGGAGCTGGTCGGGAGCTGGTAGGGAGCAGGTAGGGAGCTGGTAGGGAGCTGGTCGGGAGCTGGTCGGGAGCTGTATGGAGCTGGTAGGGAGCTGGTCGGTAGCTGGTAGGGAGCTGGTAGGGAGCATCAAAGGTGCTTATAGGAAGCTGGTTGTGAGCTGGTTGTGACCTGGTAGCGAGCTGGTAAGGAACTGGAAGGGATTTTGCAGGGAGCTGTTAGGGAGCTTCTAGGGATCTGGTCGGGACCTGGTCGGGACCTGGTCGGGAGCTGGTAGGGATCTGGAAGGGAGCTGTTGGGAGCTGGTAGGGAACTTCTAGGGACCTGGAAGGGTTTTTGTAGGAAGCTGGTAGGGAGCTGGTATGGGAGCTGGTCGGGACCTGGTCGGGAGCTGGTCGGAAGCTTCTCAGGAGTGGGTAGGGAGCTGGTAGAGAGCTCATAGGGAGCTGGTCGGGAGCAGGTTGGGAGCTGGTAGGGATCTTCTCAGGAGTGGGTAGGGAGCTGGTAGGGAACTGATCAGGAGCTTCTAGGGAGCTGGTATGGAACTGGTAGGGAGCTTCTCAGGAGCGGGTAGGGAGCTGGTAGGGAGCTGATAGGGAGCTTCTAGGGAGCTGGTAGGGAGTTGCTAGGGAGCTGGTAGGGAGCTGGTAGGGAGCTGGTTGGGAGCTGGTAGTGACCTGGTAGGGAGCTGGTTGGGAGCTTGTAGTGACCTGGCAGGGAGCTGGTAGGGAGCTGGTTGGGAGCTTTTAGGGAGCTTCTAGGGAGCTGGTAGGGAGCTGGTAGTGACCTGGTAGGGAGCTGGTAGGGAGCTGGTAGGGAGCTGGTAGGGAGCTGGTTGGGAGCTGGTTGGGAGCTGGTTGGGAGCTGGTAGTGACCTGGTAGGGAGGTGGTACGGAGCTTCTAGGGAGCTGGTAGGGAGCTGGTAGGGAGTTGGTAGGGAGCTTCTAGGGAGCTGGTAGTGAGCTGGTAGGGAGCTTCTAGGGAGCTGGTAGGCAGCTGGTAGGGAGCAGGTAGGGAGCTTCTAGGGAGCTGGTCGGGACATTGTAGGGAGCTGGTAGGGAGCTGGTAGGGAGCTGGTAGGGAGCTTCTAGGGAGCAGGTAGGGAGCTTCTAGGGAGCTGGTCGGGACATTGTAGGGAGCTGGTAGGGAGCTGCTAGGGAGCTTCTAGGGAGCTGGTAGGGAGCTTCTAGGGAGCAGGTAGGGAGCTTCTAGGGAGCTGGTCGGGACATTGTAGGGAGCTGGTAGGGAGCTGGTAGGGAGCTTCTAGGGAGCTGGTAGGGAGCTGGTAGGGAGCTGCTAGGGAGCTTCTAGGGAGCTGGTAGGGAGCTGGTAGGGAGCTTCTAGGGAGCTGGTAGGGAGCTTCTAGGGAGCAGGTAGGGAGCTGGTAGGGAGCTGGTCGGGACATTGTAGGGAGCTGGTAGGGAGCTGGTAGGGAGCTGGGAGGGAGCTGGGAGGGAGCTGGTAGGGAGCTGGTTGGGAGCTGGTAGGGAGCTGGGAGGGAGCTGGTCAGGAGCTTCTAGGGAGCAGGTAGGGAGCTGGTAGGGAGCTGGTCGGGACATTGTAGGGAGCTGGTAGGGAGCTGGTAGGGAGTTGGTCATGAGCTGGTAGGGAGCTGATCAGGAGCTGGTAGGGAGCTGGTCGGGAGCTGGTAGGGAGCATCAAAGGAGCTTATAGGAAGCTGGTTGGGAGCTGGTTGTGACCTGGTAGCGAGCTGGTAGGGAACTGGTAGGGATTTGGCAGGGAGCTGTTAGGGAGCTTCTAGGGAGCTGGTCGGAAACTGGTCGGGAGCTGGTCGGGAGCTGGTAGGGATCTGGTAGGGAGATGTTGGGAGCTGGTAGGGAGCTTCTAGGGACCTGGAAAGGTTTTTGTAGGAAGATGGTAGGGAGCTGGTATGGGAGCTGGTCGGGACCTGGTTGGGAGCTGGTAGGGAGCTGGTCAGGAGCTGGTCGGGAGCTGGTAGGGAGCTGTTGGGAGCTGGTAGGGAGCTGGTAGGGAGCTGGTTGGGAGGTTGTAGGGACCTGGTAGGGACATTGTTGGGAGCTGGTCGGGAGCTGGTCATGAGCTGGTAGGGAGCTGATCGGGTGCTGGTAGGGAGCTGTAGGGAGCTGGTCGGGAGCTGGTCGGGAGCTGGTAGGGAGCTGGTCAGGAGCTTCTAGGGATCTGGTAGGGAGCTGGTAGGGATCTGGTAGTGAACTGGCCGGGAGCTGTTAGGGAGCTGATCGGGAGCTGGTAGGGAACTTCTAGGCAGCTGGTCGGGACCTGGTCGTGAGCTGGTAGGGATCTGGTCGGGAGCTGGTAGGGATCTGGTCGGGAGCTGGTAGGGATCTGGTAGGCTTTTAGGGAGCTGGTGGGAGCCTCTAGGGACCTGGAAGGGTTTATGTAGGAAGCTGGTAGGGAGCTGGTATGGGAGCTGGTCGGGAGCTGGTTGGGAGCTGGTAGGGAGCTGGTAGGGAGCTGGTAGGGAGCATCAAAGGAGCTTATAGGAAGCTGGTTGGGAGGTTGTAGGGAGCTGGTCGGGAGCTGGTCATGAGCTGGTAGGGAGCTGATCAGGAGCTGGTAGGGAGCTGGTCGGGAGCTGGTAGGGAGCATCAAAGGAGCTTATAGGAAGCTGGTTGGGAGCTGGTTGTGACCTGGTAGCGAGCTGGTAGGGAACTGGTAGGGATTTGGCAGGGAGCTGTTAGGGAGCTTCTAGGGAGCTGGTTGGAAACTGGTCGGGAGCTGGTCGGGAGCTGGTAGGGATCTGGTAGGGAGATGTTGGGAGCTGGTAGGGAGCTTCTAGGGACCTGGAAAGGTTTTTGTAGGAAGATGGTAGGGAGCTGGTATGGGAGCTGGTCGGGACCTGGTTGGGAGCTGGTAGGGAGCTGGTCAGGAGCTGGTCGGGAGCTGGTAGGGAGCTGTTGGGAGCTGGTAGGGAGCTGGTAGGGAGCTGGTTGGGAGGTTGTAGGGACCTGGTAGGGACATTGTAGCGAGCTGGTCGGGAGCTGGTCATGAGCTGGTAGGGAGCTGATCGGGTGCTGGTAGGGAGCTGTAGGGAGCTGGTCGGGAGCTGGTCGGGAGCTGGTAGGGAGCTGGTCAGGAGCTGGTCGGGAGCTGGTCGGGAGCTGGTCGGGAGCTGGTAGGGAGCTGGTCGGGAGCTGGTAGGGAGCTGTAGGGAGCTGGTAGGGAGCTGGTCGGGACCTGGTCGGGAGCTGGTAGGGAGCTGGTCGGGAGCTGGTCGGGAGCTGGTAGGGAGCAGTAGGGAGCTGGTAGGGAGCTGGTCGGGAGCTGGTCGGGAGCTGTATGGAGCTGGTAGGGAGCTGGTCGGTAGCTGGTAGGGAGCTGGTAGGGAGCATCAAAGGTGCTTATAGGAAGCTGGTTGTGAGCCTGTTGTGACCTGGTAGCGAGCTGGTAAGGAACTGGAAGGGATTTTGCAGGGAGCTGTTAGGGAGCTTCTAGGGATCTGGTCGGGACCTGGTCGGGACCTGGTCGGGAGCTGGTAGGGATCTGGAAGGGAGCTGTTGGGAGCTGGTAGGGAACTTCTAGGGACCTGGAAGGGTTTTTGTAGGAAGCTGGTAGGGAGCTGGTATGGGAGCTGGTCGGGACCTGGTCGGGAGCTGGTCGGAAGCTTCTCAGGAGTGGGTAGGGAGCTGGTAGAGAGCTCATAGGGAGCTGGTCGGGAGCAGGTTGGGAGCTGGTAGGGATCTTCTCAGGAGTGGGTAGGGAGCTGGTAGGGAACTGATCAGGAGCTTCTAGGGAGCTGGTAGGGAACTGGTAGGGAGCTTCTCAGGAGCGGGTGGGAGCTGGTAGGGAGCTGATAGGGAGCTTCTAGGGAGCTGGTAGGGAGTTGCTAGGGAGCTGGTAGGGAGCTGGTAGGGAGCTGGTTGGGAGCTGGTAGTGACCTGGTAGGGAGCTGGTTGGGAGCTTGTAGTGACCTGGCAGGGAGCTGGTAGGGAGCTGGTTGGGAGCTTTTAGGGAGCTTCTAGGGAGCTGGTAGGGAGCTGGTAGTGACCTGGTAGGGAGCTGGTAGGGAGCTGGTAGGGAGATGGTAGGGAGCTGGTTGGGAGCTGGTTGGGAGCTGGTTGGGAGCTGGTAGTGACCTGGTAGGGAGGTGGTACGGAGCTTCTAGGGAGCTGGTAGGGAGCTGGTAGGGAGTTGGTAGGGAGCTTCTAGGGAGCTGGTAGTGAGCTGGTAGGGAGCTTCTAGGGAGCTGGTAGGCAGCTGGTAGGGAGCAGGTAGGGAGCTTCTAGGGAGCTGGTCGGGACATTGTAGGGAGCTGGTAGGGAGCTGGTAGGGAGCTGGTAGGGAGCTTCTAGGGAGCAGGTAGGGAGCTTCTAGGGAGCTGGTCGGGACATTGTAGGGAGCTGGTAGGGAGCTGCTAGGGAGCTTCTAGGGAGCTGGTAGGGAGCTGGTAGGGAGCTTCTAGGGAGCAGGTAGGGAGCTTCTAGGGAGCTGGTCGGGACATTGTAGGGAGCTGGTAGGGAGCTGGTAGGGAGCTGGTAGGGAGCTTCTAGGGAGCTGGTAGGGAGCTGCTAGGGAGCTTCTAGGGAGCTGGTAGGGAGCTGGTAGGGAGCTTCTAGGGAGCTGGTAGGGAGCTTCTAGGGAGCAGGTAGGGAGCTGGTAGGGAGCTGGTCGGGACATTGTAGGGAGCTGGTAGGGAGCTGGTAGGGAGCTGGGAGGGAGCTGGGAGGGAGCTGGTAGGGAGCTGGTTGGGAGCTGGTAGGGAGCTGGGAGGGAGCTGGTCAGGAGCTTCTAGGGAGCAGGTTGGGAGCTGGTAGGGAGCTGGTCGGGACATTGTAGGGAGCTGGTAGGGAGCTGGTAGGGAGCTGGTAGGGAGTTGGTCGGGAGCTGGTAGGGAGCTGGTAGGGAGCTGGTAGGGAGCTGGTCGAGAGCTGGTCGGGAGCTGGTAGGGAGCTGGTCGGGAGCTGGTAGGGAGCTGGTAGGGAGCTGGTCGGGAGCTGGTAGGGAGCTGGTAGGGAGCTGGTCGGGAGCTGGTAGGGAGCTGGTAGGGAGCTGGTAGGGAGCTGGTCGGGAGCTGGTCGGGAGCTGGTCGGGAGCTGGTCGGGAGCTGGTAGGGAGCTGGTAGGGAGCTGGTCGGGAGCTGGTAGGGAGCTGGTACGGTCTACCTCAGAGCTCATAGGGACTAAGACTAAGGGGTCTTTCACACCCAAATGGTTTGGTGTGTTTTTTTTCTGAACTAATTTACCTCCTTAGTTGGTTTCGCTTGGACTGGTGTGAAGTCAATCCACACTCAACAACACATGTGGTTTGCTCAAAAAAGGGTGGTCTCAGTCTGATTCAATTCGTTCTGTGGTGCGCTTTGCTGCAGGTGAGAATATAGTCCAGATCAAACACAATCAAAAAGTATTACAGGTTACGTCATAACTTGATATCTCTGATTATGTGAACGTAAGATAAGGGGTGCTTCATGATAATCCAGCCTGGTCAGCCGATAATCATAGATGGATTTAACTTCAGCATTTTTGTCCAATAAACAAATGACTTGATTGGACACATTGTTTAGTTGAGTTTACATTTGGCAACGTGAAACCAACCAGACAAAATTTTAATTATAGCATGTAATAGTTACAGGAACTGTGATTGGAAACTGTGTGTGAAAAAAATGCAAGGACTGCTGTCTGAAGCTAACAGCTAGCATTTAAGAGCTAGAGTTATAGTCAGGGAGGGCCTTATATAGTTATATAGTTATAGTCAGGGAGGGCCTTATATAGTTATATAGTTATAGTCAGGGAGGGCCTTATATAGTTATATAGTTATAGTCAGGGAGGGCCTTATATAGTTATATAGTTATAGTCAGGGAGCGCCTTAAATAGTTATAGTCAGGGAGGGCCTTATATAGTTATAGTCAGGGAGGGCCTTATATAGTTATATAGTTATAGTCAGGGAGGGCCTTATATAGTTATATAGTTATAGTCAGGGAGGGCCTTATATAGTTATATAGTTATAGTCAGGGAGGGCCTTATATAGTTATATAGTTATAGTCAGGGAGGGCCTTATATAGTTATATAGTTATAGTCAGGGAGGGCCTTATATAGTTATATAGTTATAGTCAGGGAGGGCTTTATATAGTTATATAGTTATAGTCAGGGAGGGCCTTATATAGTTATATAGTTATAGTCAGGGAGGGCCTTATATAGTTATATAGTTATAGTCAGGGAGGGCCTTATATAGTTATATAGTTATAGTCAGGGAGGGCCTTATATAGTTATATAGTTATAGTCAGGGAGGGCCTTATATAGTTATATAGTTATAGTCAGGGAGCGCCTTAAATAGTTATATAGTTATAGTCAGGGAGGGCCTTATATAGTTATATAGTTATAGTCAGGGAGGGCCTTATATAGTTATATAGTTATAGTCAGGGAGGGCCTTATATAGTTATATAGTTATAGTCAGGGAGGGCCTTATATAGTTATAGTCAGGGAGGGCCTTATATAGTTATATAGTTATAGTCAGGGAGGGTCTCTGATGAAAGGGTAGTGTGGCAGGTAGTTAGCGGTGACATCTATCCCCCAGACCTGACAGAGACTAAGATCTGAGGCCAGGGTGTGTGATTGGAGCAGAAAGGGTGAGGCAGATGCTTTATAGTCATTGGTAGAGTGACACTATAAGGGGACTGAACGAGAGGACAAACTGCACACCTTGGGTAATTTAGTCTTGTTTATGATCTCTGTATTGGATGTTCCCAACCAAAATTATGTCACTCCCAATAACATGTTCTACAGCTACAGACGAGGTTCTCTTGCCCCTCTGCAAAATACTGGACTGCCCTCCTGACGAGGTTCTCTTGTCCCTCTGCAAAATACTGGACTGCCCTCCTGACGAGGTTCTGTTGCCCCTCTACAAAATACTGGACTGCCCTCCTGACGAGGTTCTGTTGCCCCTCTACAAAATACTGGACTGCCCTCCAGACGAGGTTCTGTTGCCCCTCTACAAAATACTGGACTGCCCTCCAGACGAGGTTCTGTTGCCCCTCTACAAAATACTGGACTGCCCCCCTGACGAGGTTCTGTTGCCCCTCTACAAAATACTGGACTGCCCTCCAGACGAGGTTCTGTTGCCCCTCTACAAAATACTGGACTGCCCTCCAGATGAGGTTCTGTTGCCCCTCTACAAAATACTGGACTGCCCTCCTGACGAGGTTCTGTTGCCCCTCACAAAATACTGGACTGCCCTCCTGACGAGGTTCTGTTGCCCCTCTACAAAATACTGGACTGCCCTCCTGACGAGGTTCTGTTGCCCCTCTACAAAATACTGGACTGGCCTTCCAGACACAATGAAAATGTCAACTTGTAAAAGCAAAGATAGGTCAACGTGGATGTGTGTAGTTTGGTTGCCAAGCAACGACAGATCCTCTATTCAGTGTTAATATTGTTGTTAAATCCTTATTTCCTGTGGTGTGTGTGTGTGTGTGTGTGTGTGTGTGTGTGTGTGTGTGTGTGTGTGTGTGTGTGTGTGTGTGTGTGTGTGTGTTATACATTTTGTAGGTGTTGTGTGTGTGTGTGTGCCTGTGTGCATGTGTGCGCACAAGTTAGTTTGTGTGTTCTCTTGGGGCAGCAGAGCAAGACCCAGAGTGTCTCAGTGTGAAAGAGCTAGTTTCCATCCCCCAGCATGCTCCTGAAACCTCACCAACCTTCCCACTACACTGAATAACGGAGAGCGGTCATAAAAGGGATCCAGGCCTTCGCTGGAGCCGCCTCGGCACAGCTCTCCCTCATCATCATCATCATCATCATCATCATCGAGCTCCGAGCACGGGTCGTCCAAAAAGAGATCATCGTCCAGATCCCCCAAAGCCTCCAACTCCTCCTCCCCTCCTCGCCCCTCCGGCCGAGTGTCGGCCAGCTCAGTTAGCTCGGAGGTGGAGAGGGTGGGGGAGGGAGTTGGATCACTCATGCGCTCGCTCATGCACACGTTGAAAAGGGGGTTGCTGGTAGGGGGTGGGGGTGCAGCCAGAAACATGGGATGTAAGTTAGATAGTGGCCTACAACAGGACAGATAGAAAAACACTGGTAGGTTAAATCTATTTGGAGGAATAGGTAGGCGACCAGTTCTGCTGGGGGGGAGCGTGTAGAAAAACTCTGCCGTGTTCACTAGGTACGAAATGTAAGAAAATGGTCCGAAATGGAAAGTAAACTAAGAGGTACCATGTGAACGTTTCACTACAGTGTGCCCTTAATGAACATGACCCTTGGTCCGTTCAGGTTCACATGGAAGACTCTGATGTGGTTTTAGCTGGTTTATCTACTGAAGTTATCTATCAACGACTTCTGGAGAAGAGTTTAAATCAAATCAAATTGTATTAGTCACATGCGCTGAATACAACAGTTGTAGAACTTACCGTGAAATGCTTACTTACAAGCCCTTAAACAACAATGCAGTTCAAGAAATAGAGTTTAAATAAACTAAAGTTTAAAAAAAAAGTTTAAGTCACTAAATAAAATAACAATACCGAGGCTATATACAGAGGTTAGTCGAGGTAATTTGTGCATGTAGGTAGGGGTGAAGTGATTATGCATAGATAATAAACAGCGAGTAGCAACAGTGTAAAAACAAATGGTGGGGGTGGTGTCAATGTAAATAGTCCGGGTGGCCATTTGATTAATTGTTCAGCAGTCTTATGGCTTGAGGGTATTTTTATTTTTTACCTTTAAATTATATTACCTCTAAATTCTTAATAACGGCCAAACCCTAACCCGGAAGACGCTATGGGACTCCCAATCACAGCCGGTTGTCATACAGCCTGGAATCGAACCAGGGTCTGTAGTAGACGCCTCCTGCACTGAGATTCAGTGCCTTAGACCGCTGTGCCACCTGGGAGCTGTTAATAGAAGCTGTTATGGAGCTTTTTGGACCTAGACTTGGCGCTCCGGTACCGCTTGCCGTGTGGTAGCAGAGATAACAGTCTATGACTAGTGTGACTGGAGTCTTTGGCAATTTTTAGGGCCTTCCTCTGACACCACCTGGTATAGAGGTCCTGGATGGCAGGAAGCTTGGCCCCAGTGACGTACTGAGCTGTGCGGACTACCTTTCCCTGTTTCCTTCATGCTGCTCTATAGAACCATGGACTGAACCTGTTGGGGTTGATGTGAACCATGGACTGAACCTGTTGGGGTTGATGTGAACCATGGACTGAACCTGTTGGGGTTGATGTGAACCATGGACTGAACCTGTTGGGGTTGATGTGAACCATGGACTGAACCTGTTGGGGTTGATGTGAACCATGAACTATGAACCTGTTGGGGTTGATGTGAACCATGAACTATGAACCTGTTGGGGTTGATGTGAACCATGAACTATGAACCTGTTGGGGTTGATGTGAACCATGGACTATGAACCTGTTGGGGTTGATGTGAACCATGGACTATGAACCTGTTGGGGTTGATGTGAACCATGGACTATGAACCTGTTGGGGTTGATGTGAACCATGGACTATGAACCTGTTGGGGTTGATGTGAACCATGGACTATGAACCTGTTGGAGTTGATGTGAACCATGGACTATGAACCTGTTGGGGTTGATGTGTGATGAGATTTTCACTAGTGTACCTCTGCATTGTTTCTGGTAGTGTTGTGGTAATGTTGTGGTAGTGTTGTGGTAATGTTGCGGTAGTGTTGTGGTAATGTTGTGGTAGTGTTGTGGTAATGTTGCGGTAGTGTTGTGGTAGTGGTAATGTTGTGGTAGTGTTGTGGTAATGTTCTGGTAATGTTGTGGTAGTGTTCTGGTAGTGTTGTGGTAATGTTGTGGTAGTGTTGTGGTAGTGTTGCGGTAGTGTTGTGGTAGTGTTGTGGTAGTGTTGTGGTAATGTTGTGGTAATGTTGCGGTAGTGTTGTGGTAATGTTGTGGTAGTGTTGTGGTAATGTTGCGGTAGTGTTGTGGTAGTGGTAGTGTTCTGGTAATGTTCTGGTAATGTTATGGTAGTGTTCTGGTAGTGTTGTGGTAATGTTGCGGTAGTGTTGTGGTAGTGTTGTGGTAATGTTGTGGTAGTGTTGTGGTAGTGTTGTGGTAATGTTGTGGTAGTGTTGTGGTAATGTTGTGGTAGTGTTGTGGTAATGTTGTGGTTGTGTTGTGGTAATGTTGTGGCAGTGTTGTGGTAGTGTTGTGGTAGTGTTGTGGTAATGTTGTGGTAGTGTTGTGGTAATGTTGCGGTAGTGTTGTGTTAATGTTGTGGTAGTGTTGTGGTAATGTTGTGGTTGTGTTGTGGTAAAGTTGTGGTTGTGTTGTGGTAGTGTTGTGGTAGTGGTAGTGTTGTGGTAGTGTTGTGGTAATGTTGTGGTAGTGTTGTGGTAATGTTGCGGTAGTGTTGTGGTAGTGTTGTGGTAGTGGTAATGTTGTGGTAGTAGTGTTCTGGTAGTGTTGTGGTAATGTTGCAGTAGTGTTAGTGTTGTGGTAGTGGTTGTGGTAGTGTTGTGGTAGTAGTGTTCTGGTAATGTTGTGGTAGTGTTGTGGTAGTGTTGTGGTAATGTTGCGGTAATGTTGTGGTAGTGTTGTGGTAATGTTGTGGTTGTGGTAAAGTTGTGGTTGTGTTGTGGTAGTGTTGTGGTAGTGGTAGTGTTGTGGTAATGTTGTGGTAGTGTTGTGGTAATGTTGCGGTAGTGTTGTGGCAATGTTGTGGTAGTGTTGTGGTAGTGGTAATGTTGTGGTAGTGTTCTGGTAGTGTTGTGGTAGTGTTGTGGCAATGTTGTGGTAGTGTTGTGGTAGTTTTGTGGTAATGTTGCGGTAGTGTTGTGGTAGTGTTGTGGTAGTAGTGTTCTGGCAATGTTGTGGTAGTGTTCTGGTAGTGTTGTGGTAATGTTGCGGTAGTGTTGTGGTAGTGTTGTGGTTGTGGTAATGTTCTGGTAGTGTTGTGGTAGTGTTGTGGTAATGTTGCGGTAGTGTTGTGGTAATGTTGTGGTAGTGTTGTGGTAATGTTGCGGTAGTGTTGCGGTAGTGGTAATGTTGTGGTAGTGTTGTGGTAATGTTGTGGTTGTGTTGTGGTAATGTTGTGGTTGTGTTGTGGTAGTGTTGTGGTAGTGGTAGTGTTGTGGTAGTAGTGTTGTGGTAGTAGTGTTCTGGTAATGTTGTGGTAGTGGTAGTGTTGTGGTTGTGTTCTGGTAGTGTTGTTGTAGTGTTGCGATTGTGGTAGTGTTGTGGTAGTGTTGTGGTAATGTTGTGGTTGTGTTGTGGTAGTGTTGTGGTAGTGGTAGTGTTGTGGTAGTGTTGTGGTTGTGGTAGTGTTCTGGTAGTGTTGTGGTAGTGTTGTGGTTGTGGTAGTGTTCTGGCAGAGGTGTGGTAGTGTTGTGGTAGTGTTGTGGTAGTGTTGTGGTAGTGTTGCGGTTGTGTTGTGGTAGTGTTGTGGTAGTGTTGTGGTAGTGTTGTGGTAATGTTGCGGTAGTGTTGCGGTAGTGTTGCGGTAGTGTTGCGGTAGTGTTGCGGTAGTGTTCTGGTAGTGTTGTGGTAGTGTTGTGGTAATGTTGCGGTAGTGTTGCGGTAGTGTTGCGGTAGTGTTCTGGTAGTGTTGTGGTAGTGTTGTGGTAATGTTGCGGTAGTGTTGTGGTAATGTTGTGGTAATGTTGCGGTAGTGTTGTGGTAGTGGTAATGTTGTGGTAGTGTTGTGGTAATGTTCTGGTAATGTTGTGGTAGTGTTGTGGTAGTGTTGTGGTAATGTTGCGGTAGTGTTGTGGTAATGTTGTGGTAGTGTTGCGGTAGTGTTGCGGTTGTGTTGTGGTAATGTTGCGGTAGTGTTGCGGTAGTGTTGCGGTAGTGTTGTGGTAATGTTGTGGTAATGTTGCGGTAGTGTTGTGGTAATGTTGTGGTAGTGTTGTGGTAATGTTGCGGTAGTGTTGTGGTAGTGGTAATGTTGTGGTAGTGTTGTGGTAATGTTCTGGTAATGTTATGGTAGTGTTCTGGTAGTGTTGTGGTAATGTTGCGGTAGTGTTGTGGTAATGTTGTGGTAGTGTTGTGGTAGTGTTGCGGTAGTGTTGCGGTTGTGTTGTGGTAATGTTGCGGTAGTGTTGCGGTAGTGTTGCGGTAGTGTTGTGGTAATGTTGTGGTAATGTTGCGGTAGTGTTGTGGTAATGTTGTGGTAGTGTTGTGGTAATGTTGCGGTAGTGTTGTGGTAGTGGTAATGTTGTGGTAGTGTTGTGGTAATGTTCTGGTAATGTTATGGTAGTGTTCTGGTAGTGTTGTGGTAATGTTGCGGTAGTGTTGTGGTAATGTTCTGGTAATGTTGTGGTAGTGTTGTGGTAGTGTTGTGGTAATGTTGCGGTAGTGTTGTGGTAATGTTGTGGTAGTGTTGTGGTAGTGTTGCGGTAGTGTTGCGGTTGTGTTGTGGTAATGTTGCGGTAGTGTTGCGGTAGTGTTGCGGTAGTGTTGTGGTAATGTTGTGGTAATGTTGCGGTAGTGTTGTGGTAATGTTGTGGTAGTGTTGTGGTAATGTTGCGGTAGTGTTGTGGTAGTGGTAATGTTGTGGTAGTGTTGTGGTAATGTTCTGGTAATGTTATGGTAGTGTTCTGGTAGTGTTGTGGTAATGTTGCGGTAGTGTTGTGGTAGTGTTGTGGTAATGTTGTGGTAGTGTTGTGGTAATGTTGTGGTAGTGTTGTGGTAATGTTGTGGTTGTGTTGTGGTAATGTTGTGGCAGTGTTGTGGTAGTGTTGTGGTAGTGTTGTGGTAGTGTTGTGGTAGTGTTGTGGTAATGTTGTGGTAGTGTTGTGGTAATGTTGCGGTAGTGTTGTGTTAATGTTGTGGTAGTGTTGTGGTAATGTTGTGGTTGTGTTGTGGTAACGTTGTGGTTGTGTTGTGGTAGTGTTGTGGTAGTGGTAGTGTTGTGGTAGTGGTTGTGGTAGTGTTGTGGTAGTAGTATTCTGGTAATGTTGTGGTAGTGTTGTGGTAGTGTTGTGGTAGTGTTGTGGTAATGTTGCGGTAGTGTTGTGGTAATGTTGTGGTAGTGTTGTGGTAATGTTGTGGTTGTGGTAAAGTTGTGGTTGTGTTGTGGTAGTGTTGTGGTAGTGGTATGGTAATGTTGTGGTAGTGTTGTGGTAGTGTTGTGGTAATGTTGCGGTAGTGTTGTGGTAGTGTTGTGGGTAGTGTTGTGGTAATGTTGTGGTGTGTTCTGGTAGTGTTGTGGTATGTTGGGTAGTGTTGTGGTAGTGTTGTGGTTGTGGTAATGTTCTGGTAGTGTTGTTGTAGTGTTGCGATTGTGGTAGTGTTGTGGTAGTGTTGTGGTAATGTTGTGGTTGTGTTGTGGTAGTGTTGTGGTAGTGGTAGTGTTGTGGTAGTGTTGTGGTTGTGTTGTGGTTGTGTTGTGGTAGTGGTAGTGTTGTGGTTGTGGTAGTGTTGTGGTAATGTTGTGGTAGTGGTCTGGTAGTGTTGTGGTAGTGTTGTGGTTGTGGTAGTGTTCTGGTAGTGTTGTGGTAGTGTTGTGGTTGTGGTAGTGTTCTGGCAGTGGTGTGGTAGTGTTGTGGTAGTGTTGTGGTAGTGTTGCGGTTGTGTTGTGGTAGTGTTGTGGTAGTGTTGTGGTAGTGTTGTGGTAATGTTGTGGTAGTGTTGCGGTAGTGTTGCGGTAGTGTTGCGGTAGTGGTAGTGTTGTGGTAGTGTTGTGGTAGTAGTGTTCTGGTAATGTTGTGGTTGTGTTCTGGTAGTGTTGTTGTAGTGTTGCGATTGTGGTAGTGTTGTGGTAGTGTTGTGGTAATGTTGTGGTTGTGTTGTGGTAGTGTTGTGGTAGTGGTAGTGTTGTGGTAGTGTTGTGGTTGTGTTGTGGTTGTGTTGTGGTAGTGGTAGTGTTGTGGTAGTTTTGTGGTAATGTTGCGGTAGTGTTGTGGTAGTGTTGTGGTAGTAGTGTTCTGGCAATGTTGTGGTAGTGTTCTGGTAGTGTTGTGGTAATGTTGCGGTAGTGTTGTGGTAGTGTTGTGGTTGTGGTAATGTTCTGGTAGTGTTGTGGTAGTGTTGTGGTAATGTTGCGGTAGTGTTGTGGTAATGTTGTGGTAGTGTTGTGGTAATGTTGCGGTAGTGTTGTGGTAGTGGTAATGTTGTGGTAGTGTTGTGGTAATGTTGTGGTTGTGTTGTGGTAATGTTGTGGTTGTGTTGTGGTAGTGTTGTGGTAGTGGTAGTGTTGTGGTAGTGTTGTGGTAATGTTGTGGTAGTGTTGTGGTAATGTTGCGGTAGTGTTGTGGTAGTGTTGTGGTAGTGGTAATGTTGTGGTAGTAGTGTTCTGGTAGTGTTGTGGTAATGTTGCAGTAGTGTTAGTGTTGTGGTAGTGGTTGTGGTAGTGTTGTGGTAGTAGTGTTCTGGTAATGTTGTGGTAGTGTTGTGGTAGTGTTGTGGTAATGTTGCGGTAATGTTGTGGTAGTGTTGTGGTAATGTTGTGGTTGTGGTAAAGTTGTGGTTGTGTTGTGGTAGTGTTGTGGTAGTGGTAGTGTTGTGGTAATGTTGTGGTAGTGTTGTGGTAATGTTGCGGTAGTGTTGTGGCAATGTTGTGGTAGTGTTGTGGTAGTGGTAATGTTGTGGTAGTGTTCTGGTAGTGTTGTGGTAGTGTTGTGGCAATGTTGTGGTAGTGTTGTGGTAGTTTTGTGGTAATGTTGCGGTAGTGTTGTGGTAGTGTTGTGGTAGTAGTGTTCTGGCAATGTTGTGGTAGTGTTCTGGTAGTGGTAATGTTGTGGTAGTGTTGTGGTAATGTTGTGGTTGTGTTGTGGTAATGTTGTGGTTGTGTTGTGGTAGTGGTAGTGTTGTGGTAGTGTTGTGGTAATGTTGTGGTAGTGTTGTGGTAATGTTGCGGTAGTGTTGTGGTAGTGTTGTGGTAGTGGTAATGTTGTGGTAGTAGTGTTCTGGTAGTGTTGTGGTAATGTTGCAGTAGTGTTAGTGTTGTGGTAGTGGTTGTGGTAGTGTTGTGGTAGTAGTGTTCTGGTAATGTTGTGGTAGTGTTGTGGTAATGTTGCGGTAGTGTTGTGGTAATGTTGTGGTAGTGTTGTGGTAATGTTGCGGTAGTGTTGTGGTAGTGGTAATGTTGTGGTAGTGTTGTGGTAATGTTGTGGTTGTGTTGTGGTAATGTTGTGGTTGTGTTGTGGTAGTGTTGTGGTAGTGGTAGTGTTGTGGTAGTGTTGTGGTAGTAGTGTTCTGGTAATGTTGTGGTAGTGGTAGTGTTGTGGTTGTGTTCTGGTAGTGTTGTGGTAGTGTTGCGGTTGTGGTAGTGTTGTGGTAATGTTGTGGTTGTGTTGTGGTAGTGTTGTGGTAGTGGTAGTGTTGTGGTAGTGTTGTGGTTGTGTTGTGGTAATGTTGTGGTAGTGTTGTGGCAGTATTGTGGTAGTGTTGTGGTAGTGTTGTGGTAGTGTTGTGGTTGTGTTGTGGTTGTGTTGTGGTAGTGGTAGTGTTGTGGTAGTGTTGTGGTAATGTTGTGGTAGTGGTCTGGTAGTGTTGTTGTAGTGTTGTGGTTGTGGTAGTGTTCTGGTAGTGTTGTGGTAGTGTTGTGGTAGTGTTGTGGTAGTGTTGCGGTTGTGTTGTGGTAGTGTTGTGGTAGTGTTGTGGTAATGTTGCGGTAGTGTTGCGGTAGTGTTGCGGTAGTGTTGCGGTTGTGTTGCGGTAGTGTTGCGGTAGTGTTCTGGTAGTGTTGTGGTAGTGTTCTGGTAGTGTTGTGGTTGTGTTGTGGTAGTGTTGCGGTAGTGTTGTGGTAGTGTTCTGGTAGTGTTGTCGTAGTGTTCTGGTAATGTTGTGGTAGTGTTGTGGTAGTGTTGTCTGTCTGACCATGCTTTGACCAGGTAGTCATGTTCTGTACCTGCCGACCAGTCGGAACCAGGGGAAGCGGTCGTAGAAGGGGTCTCCTCCGGTCATGACGTTCTCACAGTCTTCTATGGTGCTGTTGGGAACCTCTGCTGCTCGGTCATACATCTCTCTCATCAGGTCCAGGCGCTGCCTGCAGGGGGCACCAGAGAGCAACACAGGACAACAATAAACAGAGAGATGAGGATGGAGGTAGAGAGAGAGGGGGAGAGAGAGATACAGAGAGAGAGAGAGAGAGAGAGAGAGGGAGAGAGAGAGAGAGAGATACAGAGAGGGGAGAGAGAGAGAGAGAGAGAGAGATACAGAGAGAGACAGAGAGAGAGATACAGAGAGGGGAGAGAGAGAGAGAGAGAGAGAGAGAGGAGAGAGAGAGAGAGAGAGAGAGAGAGAGATACAGAGAGGGGGGAGAGAGAGAGACAGAGAGAGAGATACAGAGAGGGGAGAGAGAGAGAGAGAGAGAGAGAGAGAGAGAGAGAGAGAGAGAGAGAGATACAGAGAGGGGGAGAAAGAGAGAGAGAGAGTGAGAGAGGGGAGAGAGAGAGAGAGATAGGGGAGAGAGAGAGAGAGAGAAAAACATATATATATAAACACACATATATATATATATATAGAGAGAGAGAGAGACATTCAAAGACATATATTAAGATAAATCTGAGAGAGATCTATATGAAATCCAATGATCTTTATGACTAAACTTCCATAACATATAGTGTAGACTACAGTAAAATATACACATTCGTCATGTCTTGATATTATGTAATCATATTATTCCACAAATGTTCACAATCGACTATCTCTCCATGGGTCACAAAGCACAGTATATTAGACTGGTAATGTAGATGTCACCCATAGATGGCTCCCTCCCAGGCCCACCCATGGCTGCGCCCCTGCCCATAGATTAGAGCCTAATTAATTTTTTTCTATTGACCGATTCCCTTATATGAACTGTAACTCAGTAAAATCGTTGAATTCGTTGAAAAAATGTTTTTATTCAGTTTACTTATCCTACTTTTACCACTACATGGACTATAAAACTTGGGATCTGGCTTAGTGCAGAATACTACCGTACCTGAGCTTGTCCAGGGTCCAGCAGTGGGTGGCCCCATTCTTCTGGTCCTGTACCTCCACAGCTACGATGGTCCTGGGGAACGGGCGGGTCGCTCTGTCCTTGGCTGCCTCAGGGGGCAGCAGGTCAGTGGGCAGGGGGGAGTACAGGGTGTCGGTCAGCAGCACAAACTGGAACTGGACCTGGGGGGGGGGGGGGGGACAGGCACAGGGTTAGTACAACACAGAGGGACATTTCAGACCTGGGTTCAAATTGTATTTGCGAACAACCCCCCCCCCCCCCCCCCCCCCCCATCTAGCACTTCAGTCAGGCTCAATCAAACACTCAAAGCATTTGAAACAAAAACTATATGAACCCCAAGTCTGGGACAGTTATGTTTCCGTAGGAGATGTGCTGAATTGTTCTCAAACCTTCTTCTTGAGTTCCACGCTGATGGCGTTAGCCTCCTTGAGGAAGATGGCGTTTCCCCACAGCAGGTCTCTGAGGGAGGTGAACTGGTAACAGCGCCACTTCCTGAAACCCCACAGGGCTAGCTCCGCCTCCCTCTCCGTCCACTGCACTGTGGAGCCCAGAGGGTATAACAAGATGACCCAAAACATCTAAGTTCAACATCAACACAGGGAGATAGATATACATTGTGTTTGTGAGTCGCTCTGCTAAATGACGTAAATGTAAATGTGTACAAAGGGATGCTATTTGAATGCAGAGCCTCGTGCAGGGCCACTGTCCTTAAACATGCACATTGACGGTAAGAGCTACACTTGTTGTATTCGGCGCATGTGACAAATAAAGTTTGATTTGATTTGACATACACTTAAAGTATGTGGACACCCCTTCAAATGAGTGGATTCGGCTATCTCAGCCACACCCGTTGTTGCTGACAGGTGTATAAAATCAAACACACAGCCATGCAATCTCCATAGACAAACATTGGCAGCAGAATGGCACGTACTGACGAGCTCAGTGACTTTCAACGTGGCACCGTCATAGGATGCCACCTTTCCAACAAGTCAGTTCGTCAAATTACTGCCTCGCTAGAGCTGCCCCGGTCAACTGTAAGTGCTGTTATTGTGAAGTGGAAACGTCTAGGAGCAACAAAAGTGGTAGAACACACAAGCTCACAGAACGGGACCGCTGAGTGCTGAAGCACGTTGAAAATTGTCTGTCCTCTGTTGCAACACTCACTACCGAGTTCCAAACTGCCACTGGAAGCAACGTCAGCACAAGAACTGTTCGTCGGGAGCTTCATGAAATGGGTTTCCATGGCCAAGCAGCCACACACACGCCGAAGATCACCATGCGCAATGCCAAGCATCGGCTGGAGTGGTGTAAAGCTCGCCGCCATTGGACTCTGGAGCAGTGGAAATACATTCTCTGGGGTGATGAATCCCTCTTCAACATCTGGCAGTCCAACGGACGAATCTGGGTTTGGCGGATGCCAGGAGAACACTACCTGTCCAAATGCATAGTGCCAACTGTAAAGTTTGGTGGAGGATGAATAATGGTCTGGGGCTGTTTTTCATGGTTCGGGCCCATTAGTTCCAGTGAAGGGAAATCTTAATACTACAGCATTCAATGACATTTTAGAGGATTTTGTACTTACAACTTTGTGGCAACAGTTTGGGGAAGGCCCTTTCCTGTTTCAGCATGACAATTCTCCCATGCACAAAGCGAGGTCTATACAGAAATGGTTTGTCGAGATCAGTGTGGAAGAACTTGACTGGTTTGCACAGAGCCCTGACCTCAAGCCTATTGAAAACCTTTGGGATGAATTGGAACGCCGACTGCGAGCCAGGGCCTAACCGCCCAACATCAGTGCCCGACCTCAGTAATACTCTTGTGGCTGAATGGAAGCAAGTCCCCACAGCAATGTTCCAACATCTAGTGGAAAGCCTTCCCAGAAGACTGGAGGCTGTTATAGCAGCAAAAGGGGGAACCAATGGAATGAGATGTTTGATGAGCAGCTGTACACATACTTTTGGCCATGTAGT
This sequence comes from Salmo salar, assembly GCF_965601325.2. Taxonomy (NCBI): domain Eukaryota; kingdom Metazoa; phylum Chordata; class Actinopteri; order Salmoniformes; family Salmonidae; genus Salmo; species Salmo salar. The sequence goes on along the minus strand of NC_138306.1, from coordinate 56,616,238 downwards.
GTAAGTTCTATTCAATATATACGTTTTATATAGACCATTCCAGCTGTTATTTTGTTGGAATTATTAACCTTGTTTTGAACTGTTTGATACAATACAGTTAATTTACAGTTCTGAAAATGTTAGATTTGCTCCATATTAATGGCCATGATTTTGGAATGAGATTTTCGACAGGCAGGTGTCCACATACTTTTGGCCGTGTAGTGTAAATAAAAGTCAGAAACCAGTGATGTACCTTCCTCCTCAGGCTCCTCCTCTTCCTCTCCTACTACCTCAGGGTAATATCGGTCAACTTGTTTCTGAAGGGCTTCCAGCTTGCTCTCATAATCCTGAGGAAATGGTCACATGATCAGGCTTTAACTAGAAAATAATTCAGACTTAATGTAATTCAGACTCACACTCCATGTATTAACAAATTGGTAATATTTTGGTGATCTTGTCCATTTGTTAATATGTCTCACCATCCTCTGCTGTTCCAGCAGGTTGTGTGTCTCTTCTCGCTCTTTACGGTACTGGTCTTCCAGCTCCTGAAGCCTGTACACAACCATAGATGTCATCTCAACTCTCCCTTACTCACAACCACAGACTCATCTCAACTCTCCCACAACCGTAGATGTCATCTCAACTCTCACACACTCACCTCTGAATCCTCTCCTCTCTCTTACATTATTTACTCAACCTAGCCTCTCTTCTCCCTTGTCTCTCCTCCCCTTCTCCCCTCTCACCTCTGGTCCATCTCCTGCTTCATGTCGATGCCCTGTTTATCCAGCAGTTCTCTCTGTGCGAAGGCCCAGTCCACCGGCTCCACGGGGGTGTCAGCGCAGGGTGTCTTCTCCCGCTCCTGGCGCGCCTGCTCTGGATGGTTGAATCGGAACACGTGGCTCTTACCCAGAATAATACGGTTCCCTGGAGGACAGGTTGATCCAGGAAGCAGGGAGAGAGACGTTTCAAAAAGCATTCAGTGACCGGTACAAATGTCCGGATAGACATTGAAGAATGTTACAAGAGCAAAAGAGAAGCGGTAGAAATTGAGTAGGAAAGTGTAGAGGACATCTCCAGACCAGAGGACGAAAAGGAAGAGAGAGAGATAGAGAGGGAAAGAGTGAGCGAGAGGGAGAGAGAGAGATAGAGAGGGAAAGTGAGAGAGAGAGGGAGAGTGAGAGAGAGAGAGAGAGAGAGAGAGAGAGAGAGAGAGAGAGAGAAAGAGTGAGAGAGAGGGAGAGAGAGAGAGAGAGAGAGAAAGAGAGAGAGAGAAAGAGTGAGAGAGAGGGAGAGAGAGAGAGAGAGAGAGAGAGCGAGAGAGAGAGGGAGAGAGAGAGAGAGGGGGAGAGAGAGCAAGAGAGAGAGAGAGAGAGAGAGAGATAGGGAGAGAGAGACAGAGAGAGAGAGAGAGAGAGGAGAGAGAGAGACAGCGAGAGAGAGAGAGAGAAAGAGAGGGAAAGAGTGAGAGAGGGAAAGAAAGAGAGAGATAATTGACCCACCTGATTTGAGGACTGTAGCCTCTGTGACCCTCTTCCCATTGACGTAGGTCTCAGCTCCCTCACAAGGCTCCAGGGTGACTGCTACTGGGGCAGAAAGGAGACAGACAGGGAGATAGACCTTCCGAGACACTACCTGCATCTTAATTATCCACCCTTTTTCCATGAAGTCTGCGTTTGTGCATGGTCTCTTACACCAATCCTATCCTTGCTTTCAAAATCAAGTAAGATAGTGCTCTTTAAGGAAAATAATAGAGAATCGTGACGCATGGTACAGTATCCACACTAACCATAATAACACACCCAGCCTCTAATCAGTAAACCCAAAGCATGCCCAGGCAGGGTCCAATATCTCACCTTCTCCAATGGGCCCCGTTGTAGAGGTAAATGTACAGTGTTCATCCTTGATGAAGTGACCACTGAGCACAATGTCCTGTCTGCTGCTGGCGTCCACACGACCGACCCTGTGGGAAAGAAAGGAATCAATATTAGGGTATTGTATACAAAATGTGTGATATTCTACATAAAAAGATACATAACGTAGTATATAAGCCATTGTGACGTCTCATACATTATTCTCATAACATCTCTCTTACTTGGTGTTGCCATCTTTGATGTAGTACAGCAGGCACTCTGACATCAGGGGGTCCTCGTTGAGGTTCACCAGGTGAGGAGTCTACAGCAGAGAGGGTTCATATGGGTTCATATTGGTACATATAGGTTCATACGGGTTCATACGGGTTCATATAGATTCATATGGGTTCATTTAGGTTCATATGGGACTTCATTTAGCTGTTGTCTCATCTAATGTATAAAATGTGGTCATATAATTTGTTAAAACCTGTCTGGGCTAGGGGGCAGTATTTTCATGGCCGGATGAAAAACGTCCCCAATTTAAACAGGTTACTACTCTGGCCCAGAAACTAGAATATGCATATCATTAGTAGATTTGGATAGAAAACACTCTGAAGTTTCTAAAACTGTTTGAATGGTGTCTGTGAGTATAAGAGAACTCATATGGCAGGCAAAAACCTGAGAAAAAGTAAACCAGGAAGTGAAGGATCTGAGAATTGTAGTTCTTCTTTCTAGTCCCTTTCGAAACTACAGTATCCGTGGGGTTACGTTGCACTTCTTAAGGCTTCCATTGGCTGTCTAAAGCCTTCAGAAAGTGGTTTGAGCATTCTCCTGTCACTGGGCAGATAATAGGAGCTGTTTCTGAGTGGACTGCCTGGCAACAAAGGGATTGGATATGCGCAGTCACGTGAGCACGCTGTTCCTTCTTTTTCTCCTTGAATGAATACGCTATTGTCCGGTTGGAATATTATCGCAATTTTACGTTAAAAATACCATAAAGATTGATTTTAAACAGCGTTTGACATGCTTCTAAGTACGGTAATGGAACATTTTGACTTTTCGTCTCTGGTTCCACGCTCGCGCGTTATGCCTTTGGATAAGTGATCTGTACGCATGAACAAAACAGAGGTATTTGGACATAAATATGGATTATTTGGAACAAAAACAACATTTCTTGTGGAAGTAGCAGTCCTGGGAGTGCATTCTGACGAAGATCAGCAAAGGTAAGAGAATATTTCTAATACTAATTCTGAGTTTAGGTTGCCCCGAACTTGGCGGGTGTCTGTATAGCTCACCGTGATGGCTGAGCTATGTACTCAGAATATTGAAAAATGTGCTTTCTCCGTAAAGCTATTTTAAAATCTGACACAGCAGTTGCATCCAGGGGTAGTCTATCTATAATTCTTTAAATAATTGTTATATATTTTGTCAACGTTTATGATGAGTATTTTTGTAAATTGATGTGCACATTCACCGGACGTTTTGGTGGGAATACATTTTCTGAACATCACGCGCCAATGTAAAATTCTGTTTTTGGATATAAATATGAACTTTATAGAACAAAACATACATGTATTGTGTAACATAATGTCCTAGGAGTGTCATCTGATGAAGATCGTCAAAGGTTAATGCTTCATTTAGCTGTGTTTTGGGTTTTATTGACACATGTCCTTGCTTGGAAAATGGCTGTGTGATTATTTTTGTCTATGTACTCTCCTAACATAATCTAATGTTTTGCTTTCGCTGTAAAGCCTTTTTGAAATCGGACAATGTGGTTACATCAAGGAGAAGTGTATCTTTAAAATGGTGTAAAATAGTTGTATGTTTGAGAAAGTTGAATTATGACATTTTGTTGTTTTTGAATTTGTCACCCTGATATTTCACTGGCTGTGTCCTGCAGGTGGGACGCTAGCATCCCACCTAGCCCATAGAAGTTAACCTGTTAGGGCTAGGGGGCAGCATTTGCACGTCTGGATAAAAAAAATGTACCCGATTTAATCTGGTTACTAATCCTACCCAGTAACTAGAATATGCATATACTTATTATATATGGATAGAAAACACTCTAAAGTTTCTAAAACTGTTTGAATGGTGTCTGTGAGTATAACAGAACTCATTTGGCAGGCAAAACCCTGAGACATTTTCTGACAGGAAGTGGATACCTGATGTGTTGTATTGACTTTAAACCTATCCCATTGAAAAACACAGGGGCTGAGGAATATTTTGGCACTTCCTATTGCTTCCACTAGATGTCACCAGCCTTTACAAAGTGTTTTGAGTCTTCTGAAGGGAGATCTGACCGAACAAGAGCCATGGAACGATGATGTCCCATTAGACACCTGGCGCGCGAGTTCATGTTGGGTACCCTCGTTCCAATACGTTATAAAAGAGTATGCATTCGTCCACCTTGAATATTATTCATGTTCTGGTTAAAAAAGGCCCTAAAGATTTATGCTATACAACGTTTGACATGTTTGAACGAACGGAAATATATTTTTTCCCCTCGTTCATGACGAGAAGTCCGGCTGGCTTAGATCATGTGCTAACAAGACGGAGATTTTTGGACATAAATGATGAGCTTTTTTGAACAAAACTACATTCGTTATGGACCTGTGATACCTGGAAGTGACATCTGATGAAGAGAATCAAAGGTAATGGATTATTTACATAGTATTTTCGATTTTAGATCTCCCCAACATGACGTCTAGTCTGTATCGCAACGCGTATTATTCTGGGCGCAGTGCTCAGATTATTGCAAAGTGTGATTTCCCAGTAAGGTTATTTTTAAATCTGGCAAGTTGATTGCGTTCAAGAGATGTAAATCTATAATTCTTTAAATGACAATATAATATTTTACCAATGTTTTCTAATTTTAATTATTTAATTTGTGACGCTGACTTGACTGCCGGTTATTGGAGGGAAACGATTTCCTCAACATCAATGCCATAGTAAAACGCTGTTTTTGGATATAAATATGAACTTGATAGAACTAAAAATGCATGCATTGTCTAACATAATGTCCTAGGAGTGTCATCTGATGGAGATTGTAAAAGGTTAGTGCATCATTTTAGCTGGTTTTATGGTTTTGGTGACCCTGTCTTTGACTTGACAAAACATTACACACAACTCTTGTAAATGTACTGTCCTAACATACTCTAAATTTATGCTTTCGCCGTAAAACCTTTTTGAAATCGTAAAACGTGGTTAGATTAAGGAGATGTTTATCTTTCAAATGGTGTAAAATAGTTGTATTTTTGAAAAATTTGAATTTTGACATTTATTTGGATTCAAATTTGCCGCTCTTGAAATGCACCTGCTGTTGATGGAGTGCACCACGGGTGGCACGCTAGCGTCCCACCTAGCCCATAGAGGTTAAACCTAATTTCATTTTTTATTGTTTTACTCTCTATACAAACTTGTACATCTGAACAACAACTTACAGACGTACACAAACAACTATTTTAGGGATTTTTTTATTTCTCGCTCATGAAACATGTTGTGTTTATATTTATTATGTTCAGTATGAGCCTCGACTGTCTTGGTGTGTTTGGACTATGATAGATCCTTACTGATGTGGACTCCAAGGAACTTTAAACTCTCGACCCGCTCCACTACAGCCCCGTTAATGTTAATGGGGTCCTGTTCAGCCTGCCTTTTCCTGTAGTCCACGATCAGCTCCTTTGTCTTGCTCACATTGAGGGAGAGGTTGTTGTCCTGGAAACCACACCACCATTTCTCTGACCTCCTCCCTATAGGCTGTCACATCATTGTCACTGTTGTGTCATCAGCAAACTTAATGATGGTGTTGGAGTCTTGTTAGACCACGCGGTCATGGGTGAACAGGGAGTACAGGAGGGGACTAAGTACACACCCCTGAGGGGCCCCAGTGTTGAGGATCAGCGTGGCAGATGTGTTGTTGCCTACCCTTACCACCTGGGGGTTAGGGCTAGGAAGGAAGTCAGGATGTCCAGGATCCAGTTGCAGAGGGAGGTATTTAGTCTCAGAGTCCTTAGCTTAGTGATGAGCTTCGATGGCAGGGTACTATGGTGTTGAACGTTGAGCTGTAGTCAATGAACAGCATTCTCACATATGTGTTCCTTTTGTCCAGGTGGGAAAGGGCAACGTGGAGTACGATTAAGATTGCGTCATCTGTGGATCTGTTGGGGCGGTATGCAAATTGGAGTGGGTATCCGGGAGAATCCTGTTTATGTGAGCCATGACCTGCCTTTTAAAGCACTTCATGGCTACCGACGTGAGTGCCACGATGCGGTAATCATTTAGGCAGATTACCTTCGCTTTCTTGGGCACAGGGACCATGGTGGTCTGCTTGAAACATGTAGGTATTACAGACTCAGTCAGGGAGGGGTTGAAAATGTCAGTGAAGACACTTGACAGTTGGTCCGCACATGCTCTGAGTACACGTCCTGGTAATCTGTCTGGCCTCGCGGCTTTGTGAATGTTGACCTGTTCAAAGGTCTTGCTCACATCGGCTACCGAGAGCGTTATCACACAGTCATCCAGAACAGCTGGTGCTCTCGTGCATGCTTCAGTGTTGCTTCCCTCGAAGCGAGCATAAAAGGCATTTAGCTCGTCGTGGGTGATGTTGGCTTTCGTCGACTGGTTGAGCACTGGTACACACTACCAAGTAGGTGCAATTTGTCAGATGGAGCCCTACCGGAGTTACACAGTAATAGCGTCACTGCTATTAGTTTCACGACTGTCATTTGGACCAGCGATATCAGCCCCATGAGCATGCTGAGTCTGACAGCACAGTGGGTCGTCGAGGATTTCGTACTGAGGAAAGTCGTATTGCATGCTCATGAATATGCTGGTTGTCATACCGCTGCTGCTATTTCAATGGCATTTGAGAACATGTTTGAAACTTGGAAACATGAACACAAACAACTGACACGGGAAATAAGCTCATCAACTGAGCCTGCAGCAGATGTGATACCCTCTGTCATGTCATTGAAAGGCCTGCTCAACAAAACTGTCGACATCAGGCTGTGAACAAGCGATTCGGTGGCATTCTCTCTTTACAGTGTCGCCACCATGCCCAATGCTATGTACAAGGACTGCTACTTCGATGTAGACAAGAAACAGGGTTTACGTGAAATGTTACATACACAGCTGGACAAGATGGAAACGGACACAGTGACAGTGCGCACCGAGGAAGAGAGGCCACGGACAGACTGAGCTGGAAATTCACTGCTTGACATGTATGATGAAATCCTAGTTGAGAATGAAATGACTGAACAAATGAACAATGAAACAGCACAGCAAGTAAGTCAAAGAAATAGGTTTGGATTATGTTTTACTGACTCCCAATCACGGCCGGATGTGATACAGCCTGGATTCGAACAAGAGACTGTAGTGATGCCTCTTGCACTGAGATGCAGTGCCTTAGACCGCTGTGTCCATGTGTGTGTGTTAACTATTTAACTGTACTAGAATGCTTAAAAGGCCGTACAGTTTTTTTGGGCAAAGAAAATATCGGAATCGGCCAAAAATGTCTTTTCACTATATCACAGCATATCACAGCATATAACAGCATATCACAGTTTAGCACAGCATATCACAGCATATCACAGTTTAGCACAGCATATCACAGCACATCACAGCATATCACAGCATATCACAGTTTAGCACAGCATATCACAGCACATCACAGCATATCACAGCTTATCACAGCATATCACAGCATATCACAGCATATCACAGTTTAGCACGGCATATCACAGCACATCACAGCATATCACAGCATATCACAGTTTTAGTACAGCATATCACAGCACATCACAGCATATCACAGCACATCACAGCATATCACAGCATATCACAGTTTAGCACCGCATATCACAGCACATCACAGCATATCACAGCATATCACAGCATATCACAGCATATCACTGTTTAGCACAGCATATCACAGCATATCACAGGATATCACAGCAAATCACAGTTTAGCAGAGCATATCACAGCATATCACAGCATATCACCGTTTAGCACAGCATATCACAGCATATCGCCATTTAGCACAGCATATCACAGCATATCAAAGTTTAGCACAGCATATCACAGCATATCACAGTTTAGCACAGCATATCACAGCTTTACACTATCACTAATTACACTCAGCACATTTAACTCCCTCCCTCATTTATACTACTCCTTCAATCGCTGTGCTAGAAAGGTTCCACGGTCATGTGTTATCAAGGAACCTGCCTTATTGCGGGACATGACTCCAATGTTGATCTAGGGTCAGAGGCATTCAAATTTGTTTTGGAAATATATCTTTATTACAAATTTCAAATATACAATTACAGCATTGTTAGAGGCATTCAATTTAACCCCCTAGAGTGGACTGATGCACCGGTGCGTCAATCTAAGTTACATTTGTTTTGTTTTTTTAAATTTGAATGGTTTGACCTGCAAAAACTGTTTTCCATTTTGTTCTACACGTATCACGGGACTCGTCTGAAGGTAACCGTTACTGATTTTAAAAACAAAATGGAAGTATGAAGGTAGTTTTGTGCCTACCCCCCCAAAAAAGGGGTTAAATATGTGTAAAAAATAAAAAGCTAAATATTTCCAGAGTTTTTTTTTAAATATTTGCAAGATTTAGGACAAACACTTGAAAACATTGTTTCTTCTTATTTATATATTTTTTATTTATATTTTTAACTGTCCTTTTCACCCTTTATGAACGTGTTATTCAATGCATTTATAAGGGTTATTTTATCAAATCATTTTTTAAATGTATTTTATGATACATAAAGGGGCCCTAAAATTCAGAATTTGCTAAATGGTCCATAGTATGGCCATCTTAAAACAATTCCATATGTCAGCTTTAGAATGAACTGAATAAAAACACCACTCAATTATAGATCTGGTGCCTGTAGAGAAGCACAGAGGATGAGTCCCAAATTGAACCCAAATGGAACCTTATTCTATATATAATGCACTATGTAGGGATTAGGGTGCCATTGTGGACAGAACCCAGAGGCTCCCTCTTTAGGTAGGAGATGAGGAGGAGTTTAAAGAAATGCAAAATAGCCAGACACCCATGGGATTTACAGCCTCTCTGTGTGAGTCATTTATACCCATCAAAACAACAGCTGTGGCGAACTAGGAAACACAAATGCTATAAATCTTCATAAATATACTGAATGTGTTTGCTTCTCATCACTCTGCTGCTTGAAGCTTGACGCAGAGTGTATGCTAACGACTTTGTTTGCTTGGAATAATGAAGTAGATTAAAGGAGAAGAAGACTAAATTAATCAAAATCCTTAACTTAATGAAAAAGGAAACGGTTGTTTGATCTCCTCCCCTGCTGTAAAGCTGTACATAACAGTCAGGTTCCAATTAAAGCTAGAGAGACTTATGTATACAGGCTGAGATGGGAGATGGAGGGCATATCAGGGAAAGGCACACCCTATCCCAATTCTCTTGGCCTTAGCCCTTCAATGTGTGCAGATCTGAAAACGTCTGGATAGGTATAAAGTATACACATTTCCAACGTTTTAATATGGGCTGTGTTGATACATGCTCTCTTTATTAATCAAACGGAACGAGGAATCAAGAGAGTTGAAGCAGAAGGATATGTAAAGGTCACAGTCTAGTGAAACACTCAGAGGAGAGTAGGAGTAGGAGTCTCCAGACAGAGCAGAGCATCCAGTATGGGAGATTGGACACTTCAGAGGGACCAACCTCATTGGGTGAGAACAGCCCTACTGTGTCAATGAACACAGCCTCGGGCTTTCTGCTCTGCTCTGATGACGAGGGCTTGGAAGTAAATCAACATTAATAACGCATCAAAATAAAACATATTCTATTCAAGTCTATTTTAACTTGCTCAACCACTGAAAATATCGAGGATATCCAAGTCCGTAGAGTTAAATAAATCCTAGAGGGAGTACTTCCTATCTTTTCCATTGAACACTTCTGTGACAGCATGTGAGGCACCATAGAAGGCTCATTCAAGAACATATAGTGTATTCTGGAAAGCATTCAGACCCTTTCACTTTTACCACATTCGGTTACGTTACAGCCTTATTCAAAAATGTATTTAAAAAAAAATGTCCTCATCAATGTACACACAATACCCCATAATGACAAATCAAAAACTGTTTTTTTTTACATTTTTGCAAATGTATTCAAAATAAAAAACAGAAATACCTTATTTACATAAGTATTCAGACCCTTTGCTATAAGACTCGAAATTGGGCTCAGGTGCATCCTGTTTCCATTGATCATCCTTGAGATGTTTCTACAACTTGATTGGAGTCCACCTGTGGTAAATTCAAATGATTGGACATGATTTGGAAAGGCACACACCTGTCCATATAAGGTCCTACAGCTTACAGTGCATGTCAGAGCAAAAACCAAGCCATGAGGTCGAAGGAATTGCCCGTAGAGCTCCAAGACGGGACTGTGATGAGGTACAGATCTGGGGAAGGGTAACAAAACATTTCTGCAGCATTGAAGGTCCCCAAGAACACAGTGGCCTCCATCATTCTTAAATGGAAGAAGTTTGGAACCACCAAGACTCTTCCTAGAGCTGGCTGCCCAGCAATCAGAGGAAAAGGACCTTGGTCGGGGAGGTGACCAAGAACCCAATAGTCATTCTGACAGTGCTCCAGAGTTCCTCTGTGGAGATGGGAGAACCTTCCAGAAGGACAACCATCTCTGCAGCACTCCACCAATCAGGCCTTTATGGTAGAGTGGCCAGACGGAAGCCACTCCTCAGTAAAAGGCACATGACAGCCCACTTGGAGTTTGCCAAAAGGCACCTAAAGACTCTCAGACCATGAGAAACAAGATTCCCTGGTCTGATGAAACCAAGATTGAACTCTTTGGCCTGAATGCCAAGCGTCACGTCTGGAGGAAACCGGGAATCATCCCTACGGTGAAGTATGTTGATGGCAGCATTATGTTGTGGGGATGTTTTTCAGCAGCAAGGACTAGGAGACTAGTCAGGATCGAGGGAAAGCTGAACGGAGCAAAGTACAGAGAGATCCTTGATGAAAACCTGATCCAGAGCGCTCAGGACCTCAGACTGGGGCGAAGGTTCACCTTCCGACAGGAGAACGACCCTAAGCGCACAGCCAAGACAATGAAGGAGTGACTTCAGGACTGGTCTCTGAATGTCCTTGAGTGGCCCAGTCAGAGCCCAGACTTGAACCCGATCAAACATCTCTGGAGAGACCTGAAAATAGCTGTGTATCAACGCCCCCCATCCAACCTGACAGATCTGCAGAGAAGAATGGGAGAAACTTCTCAAATACAGGTGTGCCAAGCTTGTAGCGTCATAACCAAGAAGACTCAAGGCTGTAATCACTGCCAAAGGTGCTTCAACAAAGTACTGAGTAAAGGGTCTGAATACTTATGTAAATGTTATTTTTTATACATTTGCTAAAATTTCGAAAAAACAGTTTTTGCTTTGTCATTTTGGGGTATTGTGTGTAGATTGATGAGGAAAAACAATGATTTAATCAATTTTAGAATGAGGCTGTAACGTAACAAAATGTGGAAAAAGTCAAGAGGTCCGAATGCACTGTAGGTACGTACCATTGTTGATTTCCCACTAGTGCAAAGTATCATTAACCTAACCCTAACCTAACCCTGACCTAACCTTAACCTAACCCTAACCTAACCCTAACCTAACCCTGACCTAACCTTAACCTAACCTTAACCTAACCCTGACCTAACCTTAACCTAACCTTAACCTAACCCTGACCTAACCCTGACCTAACCTTAACCTAACCCTGACCTAACCCTGACCTAACCCTAACCTAACCCTGACCCTGACCTAACCCTAACCTAACCTTAACCTAACCCTGACCTAACCCTAACCCTGACCTAACCCTAATCTAACCCTAACCTAACCCTAACTTAACCCTAACCTAAACCTAACCTAACCCTGACCTAACCCTAACCTAAACCTAACCTGAATAGCTGACCTGTTCAATGATGTCTGTTAATGTGTTGATGTCTTACCTTCTTGGGGGAGAACACTCCCACGGTCCCTCCGTCTTCCCTCATAGCCACGCCCATCTCAGCCAGCAGGGCCTCTCTGTGGAAGAGAACGGACAGGTGTACAACGGCCCAGGGTTGGGGTCAATTCAGGAAGTGATTTGAATTTAAAATGTTATTTTTTTTATTTATTTTTTATAAATAGTTTCTCCTTTTTGGCTTATTTAAGAGTCAATAAAAATAAAATACCTTTTTTCAATTATTGAACTTGTATTTCATTTTACTTCCTGAATTAACTGAATTTAATTTGAATTGACCCCAACCCTGCAGCGGTCTTCTATTCTTCCATGTTCCTTGGATCCGGAGACTGTATGGGCCTTTCCTTATAATCTATACTGTAAAACTGTATTGGCCTTTCCTTATAATCTATACTGTAATACTGTTGGCCTTTCCTTATAATCTATACTGTGAGACTGTATTGGCCTTTCCTTATAATCTATACTGTAAGACTGTATTGGCCTTTCCTTATAATCTATACTGTAAGACTGTATTGGCCTTTCCTTATAATCTATACTGTAAGACTGTATTGGCCTTTCCTTATAATCTATACTGTAATACTGTTGGCCTTTCCTTATAATCTATACTGTAAAACTGTTGGCCTTTCCTTATAATCTATACTGTAAGACTGTATTGGCCTTTCCTTATAATCTATACTGTAATACTGTTGGCCTTTCCTTATAATCTATACTGTAAGACTGTATTGGCCTTTCCTTATAATCTATACTGTAAGACTGTATTGGCCTTTCCTTATAATCTATACTGTAAAACTGTTGGCCTTTCCTTATAATCTATACTGTAAGACTGTATTGGCCTTTCCTTATAATCTATACTGTGAGACTGTATTGGCCTTTCCTTATAATCTATACTGTAAAACTGTTGGCCTTTTCTTATAATCTATACTGTAAGACTGTATTGGCCTTTCCTTATAATCTATACTGTGAGACTGTATTGGCCTTTCCTTATAATCTATACTGTGAGACTGTATTGGCCTTTCCTTATAATCTATACTGTGAGACTGTATTGGCCTTTCCTTATAATCTATACTGTAATACTGTATTGGCCTTTCCTTATAATCTATACTGTAATACTGTATTGGCCTTTCCTTATAATCTATACTGTAATACTGTATTGGCCTTTCCTTATAATCTATACTGTGAGACTGTTGGCCTTTCCTTATAATCTATACTGTAAGACTGTATTGGCCTTTCCTTATAATCTATACTGTAAAACTGTTGGCCTTTCCTTATAATCTATACTGTAATACTGTTGGCCTTTCCTTATAATCTATACTGTGAGACTGTATTGGCCTTTCCTTATAATCTATACTGTAAAACTGTTGGCCTTTCCTTATAATCTATACTGTAAGACTGTATTGGCCTTTCCTTACAATCTATACTGTAAAACTGTATTGGCCTTTCCTTATAATCTATACTGTAAAACTGTATTGGCCTTTCCTTATAATCTATACTGTGAGACTGTTGGCCTTTCCTTATAATCTATACTGTAAGACTGTATTGGCCTTTCCTTATAATCTATACTGTAAAACTGTTGGCCTTTCCTTATAATCTATACTGTAAGACTGTATTGGCCTTTCCTTATAATCTATACTGTGAGACTGTATTGGCCTTTCCTTATAATCTATACTGTAAAACTGTTGGCCTTTTCTTATAATCTATACTGTAAGACTGTATTGGCCTTTCCTTATAATCTATACTGTGAGACTGTATTGGCCTTTCCTTATAATCTATACTGTGAGACTGTATTGGCCTTTCCTTATAATCTATACTGTGAGACTGTATTGGCCTTTCCTTATAATCTATACTGTAATACTGTATTGGCCTTTCCTTATAATCTATACTGTAATACTGTATTGGCCTTTCCTTATAATCTATACTGTGAGACTGTATTGGCCTTTCCTTATAATCTATACTATAAGTAGAGATGTGGAAGTTGTAGTAACTCACCTTTCCATTCTGATGGCTTCTGTTCTGCGAAGTTTCTCCTCCCAGGTTTCATTGAGCTCAGCAATGATCTTCTCCGTTTCCTGATGAAATCCCCCCCAAAATATGACAAAAAGTTGTGAACCCTCCAGTGTTCAATATGTGAAACAGAGGGTATTATGTCTGACTGTAATAAATGACTTAATCAATAAATTAATGAATTAACAGTGTCCCACTGTAGCTCAGTTGGTAGAGCATGGCGCTTGCAACGCCAGGGTTGTGGGTTCGATTCCCACGAGGGGCCAGTAATTAAAAAAAAAAAATGTAATGAAATGTATGCACTCTACTGTAAGTTGCTCTGGATAAGAGCGTCTGCTAAATGACAAAAATGTGTAACTGTAAATTTGTCAATCAATCAAGTGATCAGTTCACCTTGAGTCTCTCGATGGCCTCCTCGCTTCCGGGGCTGAACATGATGCGGTCGTGAAGACTGGCGATGGATCCGGCTCGACTGGACAGGGCGGACAGAGAGGGGGAGGGGCTCATCCCCGTCATGGCATTGGTCACTGTGGAGAGATCATCCTTTTGATTGACAGCTTGGCGATTATTGTTATTGTTCTTGAAATCGGATAGGTCTGTCAGGGGAAGGGGGCGGGACAGAGGAAACAGGGGGTGGTGGTGGGGGGGGGGTAGGAAGTGGGGATTAGCGCAGGGACAGGGAGGTAAGAGAGACGGAGAGAAGCGGACAGAAAAGGACGAGAGGAGAAGGAAAAATAGAGAAGAAGAAAGAAGAAGAAGACATGAAACTAATCTGAAACACAAAGAGAACATTTAACTGCGAGTAAGAAACACACAAGGAAAAGAAGACAAGAGCAGCACTGTGTGCAGAAAGCCATACAAAAAGAAGACGAGCGTAAAAGATACGGCAGAATGGGCATACAAGTGCAACTGGAGGCGCTAATCACGAAAGAAAACAATCTAACATCAAGCCAAATCCAAAGTATGCCGTCAAGCTTCAAGCAAAGCGTTTATCAGTCAGTAAGGCCATTCAGAATCATCCCCAACTCAACACTGTCATCCATCATTATCAGTCAGTAAGGCCATTCAGAATCATCCTCAATTCAACACTGTCATCCATCATTATCAGTCAGTAAGGCCATTCAGAATCATCCTCAATTCAACACTGTCATCCATCATTATCAGTCAGTAAGGCCATTCAGAATCATCCTCAACTCAACACTGTCATCCATCATTATCAGTCAGTAAGGCCATTCAGAATCATCCTCAACTCAACACTGTCATCCATCATTATCAGTCAGTAAGGCCATTCAGAATCATCCTCAATTCAACACTGTCATCCATCATTATCAGTCAGTAAGGCCATTCAGAATCATCCCCAACTCAACACTGTCATCCATCATTATCAGTCAGTAAGGCCATTCAGAATCATCCTCAATTCAACACTGTCATCCATCATTATCAGTCAGTAAGGCCATTCAGAATCATCCTCAATTCAACACTGTCATCCATCATTATCAGTCAGTAAGGCCATTCAGAATCATCCTCAACTCAACACTGTCATCCATCATTATCAGTCAGTAAGGCCATTCAGAATCATCCTCAACTCAACACTGTCATCCATCATTATCAGTCAGTAAGGCCATTCAGAATCATCCTCAATTCAACACTGTCATCCATCATTATCAGTCAGTAAGGCCATTCAGAATCATCCCCAACTCAACACTGTCATCCATCATTATCAGTCAGTAAGGCCATTCAGAATCATCCTCAATTCAACACTGTCATCCATCATTATCAGTCAGTAAGGCCATTCAGAATCATCCTCAACTCAACACTGTCATCCATCATTATCAGTCAGTAAGGCCATTCAGAATCATCCTCAACTCAACACTGTCATCCATCATTATCAGTCAGTAAGGCCATTCAGAATCATCCTCAATTCAACACTGTCATCCATCATTATCAGTCAGTAAGGCCATTCAGAATCATCCTCAACTCAACACTGTCATCCATCATTATCAGTCAGTAAGGCCATTCAGAATCATCCTCAACTCAACACTGTCATCCATCATTATCAGTCAGTAAGGCCATTCAGAATCATCCTCAATTCAACACTGTCATCCATCATTATCAGTCAGTAAGGCCATTCAGAATCATCCTCAACTCAACACTGTCATCCATCATTATCAGTCAGTAAGGCCATTCAGAATCATCCTCAACTCAACACTGTCATCCATCATTATCAGTCAGTAAGGCCATTCAGAATCATCCTCAACTCAACACTGTCATCCATCATTATCAGTCAGTAAGGCCATTCAGAATCATCCTCAATTCAACACTGTCATCCATCATTATCAGTCAGTAAGGCCATTCAGAATCATCCCCAACTCAACACTGTCATCCATCATTATCAGTCAGTAAGGCAATTCAGAATCATCCCCAACTCAACACTGTCATCCATCATAATCAGTCAGTAAGGCCATTCAGAATCATCCCCAACTCAACACTGTCATCCATCATTATCAGTCAGTAAGGCCATTCAGAATCATCCTCAATTCAACACTGTCATCCATCATTATCAGTCAGTAAGGCCATTCAGAATCATCCTCAATTCAACACTGTCATCCATCATTATCAGTCAGTAAGGCCATTCAGAATCATCCCCAACTCAACACTGTCATCCATCATTATAAGTCAGTAAGGCCATTCAGAATCATCCTCAACTCAACACCGATGTTCCTTCCTGAAGGCTCCGAGGTTAGTTCCCTGTCACATGGTGCAACATGCTTTGACTCTATTCAATCCACAGACCAATAGCAAACACTCTGAAAGGAAATATGATTGTTAGTTTGCATAGTGCGCACATGTTAGCAGAAAGTACTATTCAGTCTATATCAAACTACCCATGAAGGACATATGGTATGCATCAAACAGGCATTTCCTGTGTATTAACCAAATCTGCATCCAGGATCCAAAGTACCCATGAAGGAAATATGGTATGCATCAAACAGGCATTTCCTGTGTATTAACCAAATCTGCATCCAGGATCCAAAGTACCCATGAAGGAAATATGGTATGCATCAAACAGGCATTTCCTGTGTATTAACCAAATCTGCATCGAGGATCCAAACTACCCGTTTTTAATTTTTTTAATCAATCTAATGATGTAATACCACGAGAAGAACACACACAATACCATCTACTTTACTAGAGAGGTTTCCTTCCTCATATCAAACTCTCCATCAATGAAATCTAATGATGAAATACCATGGGAAGAACCATAGAAGACCATCTAGACAGGAGTGCTGTGGGTGCACCTAGACACTGCTACTTTGGATATCAAATGACGTCTAAAAGCCAGTGAGGATCACTAACTGCCCTGACAGCTACTGTAAAAAATAAAATAAAAAATAAAATAACAATCGTTAGTAAATCCATCACTGGATCACGGAAATACAAACGGAGGTCGACAAAAAACTGATAACAAAATAGAACTGACTGTCACGTCCTGACCAGCATATTGAGGTTGAGATTCTTTGTTAATCATGGGAAGAGCACACATCAAGACTCTACTATAAATCTACTATACTGATAGGGATGTAGCTAACTTCCTGGTCTCTCCACAGTACAATACTTCAGAGAGGGGGATATGGTTAACTTCCTGGTCTCTCCACAGTACTATACTTCAGAGAGGGGATGTGGTTTCCTTCCTGGTCTCTCCACAGTACTATACTTCAGAGAGAGAGGATGTGGTTTCCTTCCTGGTCTATCCACAGTACTATACTTCAGAGAGGGGGATATGGTTAACTTCCTGGTCTATCCACAGTACTATACTTCAGAGAGAGAGGATGTGGTTTCCTTCCTGGTCTATCCACAGTACTATACTTCAGAGAGGGGGATATGGTTAACTTCCTGGTTTCTATCCACAGTACTATACTTCAGAGAGAGGATGTGGTTAACTTCCTGGTTTCTATCCACAGTACTATACTTCAGAGAGGGGATGTGGTTTCCTTCCTGGTCTCTCCACAGTACTATACTTCAGAGAGGGGGATGTGGTTTCCTTCCTGGTCTCTCCACAGTACTATACTTCAGAGAGAGGATGTGGTTTCCTTCCTGGTCTCTCCACAGTACTATACTTCAGAGAGAGGATGTGGTTTCCTTCCTGGTCTCTCCACAGTACTATACTTCAGAGAGAGGATGTGGTTAACTTCCTGGTCTCTCCACAGTACTATACTTCAGAGAGAGGATGTGGTTTCCTTCCTGGTCTCTCCACAGTACTATACTTCAGAGAGGGGATGTGGTTTCCTTCCTGGTCTCTCCACAGTACTATACTTCAGAGAGAGGATGTGGTTTCCTTCCTGGTCTCTCCACAGTACTATACTTCAGAGAGGGGATGTGGTTTCCTTCCTGGTCTCTCCACAGTACTATACTTCAGAGAGAGGATGTGGTTTCCTTCCTGGTCTCTCCACAGTACTATACTTCAGAGAGAGGATGTGGTTTCCTTCCTGGTCTCTCCACAGTACTATACTTCAGAGCGGAAGGAAGGTCTCATTGATAAGCATTTAGAACATAGGGTGTCCCAAGTGGCACCCTATTCCCTATATAGTGCACTACATTTGACCATGGCCCATAGGGCTTTGGACAAAGAGTGTAGGGAATACGATGCCACTTGGAACATACCCGTGGACTGTATAAGATGAGGAAATTCCTCGTCAATCAAGATTTTACTAATAGATTCATCACACTGAAATATAGGTGATTTTTAATCTCAGAATTTGTCTGAAATATCTATTTCACAGACTATGAATTTATCACAGTGCACAATATAGTGAAAGTGTTATGTAACCTTCTATGGAAAACAATGATTCTCAGCACTGCAGGTAGGTAGGTGTTGCTATACCGACACACAGACCAAATCACCAGTCAGGGTCCTTCCTGTTGCCACTGTCAGTCAAGATGACACATGTAACACTTTTGATTCCCTAAAGTTGGTGGCCATCTGTTTGGTAATACTGGTATGAAACACAGTAGCAAAAACACCAATATCCTGTGATAAAAAGGACAGCTGGGCACGGTTGCATAAAATATATTAAGTGTTTGCCTTAAGGAATCATTTCCTGTTAGCTCAGGGAATTGTTTAAGGGTGTCGTATAGAGCCACTGTAAAAATATTTCCTTAAAACGCCGTAAGTCGCCGTCCTGAACTCTGGATACCAGCGATAAAGCTATATGAGCCCAGTCCACAAGAGCATCTCTACAGCACCAGACGGGAACAGCACCTACTGTCCAAGCCCAGAAATACATCTAATATCTCTTGGGTATTATCTAGCAGATAGGCTACTGACAACCAGGCTGACATCTACAGCAAGTCTGCCTGAAGGCCACATGTATTTGTTGATCTGATACATACATTTGTGTACATGATTGGTCGTGATCAATATATTTTCCTTGGCATTTTGAATAACCTTTGATTATCTCACTGATTAGTCATTAATCAATTAATTAATAATCGACTATTAATACATTACTCTGGTGCTGCAGAGAGTACAGCTATTATTAACACATTACTCTGGTGCTGCAGAGAGTACAGCTATTAATAACACATTACTCTGGTGCTGCAGAGAGTACAGCTATAAACACATTACTCTGGTGCTGCTAAAGGTGTAATGGAGCGAAGCGTACAGAGGACAGCCATGAACACAGCAGAGAGCCAAATTAAGAAACATTAACACACATTTCAAACCAGCAACGTCCTTGCAGGGAGGCCCCTTGTACGCTGAGAGAGATAAAAACAGAAAACAGAATGAAGGAAGAGGAGGAGAGAGAGTGAGAGACAGGTGAACAACACTGTGAAAGATTCCATCAGTCACTCAGTGTAAGATGAGCATAGCTTACTGGTGTTGCTTTAAAGGCCCCTAGTCTGTCACTCAGACCTCCATCTGAGAATCAATCTACTCAAATGTACAGTTAATTATCCGAATGCATATTTGCAGTTTCCTTCTACTCCAGTCGGTAGTCTGTAGGCTACATAAGGAGCCCACTATAAATATTTTCCATTGTACGACGGCTGGCTGAGTGAGGTTCTGAAAACATACTGCTGAGGGTCACCTTTTCTGAACTCCGGACACGGAGCAAGTCTGCCTAATGCCACATGTACTTCTTGATTTGGTGAATACATGTGTACATGATTGGTCGTGATCAATATTTTCCTGGGCAATAAGAAATAATATTTGATTATCTCACTGATTAGTCATTAATCTGGTGCAGCAGAGAGTACAGCTATAAGAACTTGCTGTCGATGCTAAGCAGCACGGAGCGAAGAGTAGAGAGGACAGACAAAGAAACAGCCTAAAGCCAAACTTAAAAATAGTAGAGAGGGAGAGAAACCATAGAGAGAGAGAAACAGGAGAGAGAAACAGTAGAGAGAGAAACAGTAGAGAAATACAGTAGAGAGATATAGAAACAATAGAGATATATAGAACCAGTAGAGAGATATATAGAAACAGCAGAGATATATAGAAACACACATTTCAAACCAGCAACGTCAGTGCCAAGCGTTGGCCCCTTGTACGCTGGGAGAGAAAGAGAGAGAGAGAGACAGAGAGACAGACAAAGGAGAACACAGTTAACGATAGGAGAACCCAGTTAGAGACAGGAGAACCCAGTTAGAAACAGAGAACACAGGGAGAGACAGAGAACACAGTGAGAGACAGGAGAACACAGTGAGAGACAGGAGTACACAGGGAGAGACAGAGAACCCAGTGAGAGACAGGAGAACACAGGGAGAGACAGGAGAACACAGTGAAAAAAGTAGAGAGAAACAGTAGAGATAAACAGAGAGAAACAGTAGAGATAAATAGTAGAGAGAGAAATAGAGAGAAACAGTAGAGAGAAACAGTAGAGAGAGAAATAGAGAGAAACAGTAGAGAGAAACAGTAGAGAGAGAAATAGAGAGAAACAGTAGAGAGAAACAGTAGAGAGAGAAATAGAAACAGTAGAGAGAAACAGTAGAGAGAAACAGTAGAGAGAAATAGAGAGAGAAACAGTAGAGAGAAATAGAGAGAGAAACAGTAGAGAGAAACAGTAGAGAGAAACAGTAGAGAGAGAAATAGAAACAGTAGAGAGAAACAGTAGAGAGAAATAGAGAGAGAAACAGTAGAGAGAAATAGAGAGAGAAACAGTAGAGAGAGAAATAGAAACAGTAGAGAGAAACAGTAGAGTGAAACAGTAGAGAGAAATAGTAGAGAGAAATAGAGAGAGAAACAGTAGAGAGAAATAGAGAGAGAAACAGTAGAGAGAGAAATAGAGAGAAACAGTAGAGAGAAACAGTAGAGAGAAATAGAGAGAGAAACAGTAGAGAGAAACAGAGAGAGAAACAGTAGAGAGAAATAGAGAGAGAAACAGTAGAGAGAGAAATAGAAACAGTAGAGCGAGAAATAGAGAGAAACAGTAGTGAGAAACAGTAGAGAGAGAAATAGAGAGAAACAGTAGAGGGCAACAGTAGAGATAAATAGTAGAGAGAGAAACAGTAGTGAGAAACAGTAGAGAGAAACAGTAGAGAGAGAAACAGTAGAGAGAAAAGACCAGCACAAAAACATCCTGCCATGGAGAATAAAAGCACCTCCTCCCAGCTGCCCACTGCACTGAGGCCAGGCAAAACGGTCACCACGATAAATCCATGATAATCAAAGATTTCAATAAGCATTTCTCTACGGCTGGCCATGCTTTCCTCCTAGCTACACCAACCCCGGCCAACAGCTCCGCACCCCTCGCAGCTACTTGCCCAAGCCTCCCCAGCTTCTCCTTCACCCAAATCCAGATTGCAGATGTCCTGAAAGAGCTGCAAAACCTTGACCCGTACAAATCAGCTGGGCTAGACAATCTGCACCCTCTCTTTCTAAAATTATCCGTTGCCATTGTTGCAACCCCTATTACCAGTCTGTTCAACCTCTCTTTCGTATCGTCCGAGATCCCTAAAGATTGGAAAGCTGCCACGGTCATCCCCCTCTTCAAAGGGGGTAACACTCCAGACCCAAACTATTACAGACCTATATCCATCCTGCCCTGCCTCTCTAAAGTCTTTGAAAGCCAAGTTAATAAACAGATCACTGACCGTTTAGAATCTCATCGTACCTTCTCCGCTATGCAATCTGGTTTCCGAGCTGGTCATGGATGCACCTCAGCCACGCTCAAGGTCCTAAACAATCGATAAGAGCCAATACTGTGCAGCTGTATTCATAGACCTGGCCAAGGCTTTCGACTCTGTCAATCACCACATTCTTATCGGCAGACTCAACAGCCTTGGTTTCTCAAATGACTGCCTCGCCTGGTTCACCAACTACTTCGCAGACAGAGTTCAGTGTGTCAAATCGGAGGGCCTGTTGTCTGGACCTCTGGCAGTCTCTATGGGGGTACCACAGGGTTCAATTCTCAGGCCGACTTTTTTCTCTGTATATATCAACGATGTCGCTCTTGCTGCAGGTGATTCCCTGATCCAACTCTACGCAGACGACACCATTCTGTATACATCTGGCCCTTCTTTGGACACTGTGGTACCTAACCTCCAAACGAGCTTCAACGCCATACAACACTCCTTCCACGGCCTCCAACTGCTCTTAAACGCTAGCAAAACAAAATGCATGCTTTTCAACCGTTCGCTGCCCGCACCCGCCCACCCGACTAGCGTCACTACTCTGGACGGTTCTGACTTAGAACATGTGGACAACTACAAATACCTAGGTGTCTGGCTAGACTGTAAACTCTCCTTTCAGACTCATATTAAACATCTCCAATCCAAAATTAAATCTAGAATCAGCTTTCTATTTCGCAACAAAGCCTCCCTCACTCACGCCGCCAAACTTACCCTAGTAAAACTGACTATCCTACCGATCCTCGACTTCGGCGGTGTCATCTACAAAATAGCTTCCAATACTCTACTCAGCAAACTGGATGTAGTCTATCACAGTTTTGTTACCAAAGCCCCTTATACCACCCACCACTGCGACCTGTATGCTCTAGTCGGCTGGCCCTCGTCGCCAGACCCACTGGCTCCAGGTCATCTATAAGTCTATGCAAGGTAAAGCTCCGCCTTATCTCAGCTCACTGGTCACCATAGCAGCACCCAACCATAGCACGCGCTCCAGCAGGTATATCTCACTGGTCATCCCCAAAGCCAACACCTCCTTTGGCCGCCTTTCCTTCCAGTTCTCTGCTGCCAGTGACTGGAATGAATTGCAAAAATCGCTGGAGCTGGAAACGTATATCTCCCTCACTAACTTTAGACATCACCTATCTGAGCAGCTAACCAATCACTGCAGCTGTACATAGTCCATCTGTAAAATAGCCCACCCAATCTACCTACCTCATCCCCATATTGTTTTTATTTACTTTGCTGCTCTTTTGCACACCAGCATCACTACTTACACACCATCATCTGCTCATCATCATCTGCTCATCTATCACTCCAGTGTTAATCTGCTAAATTGTAATTACTTTGCTACTATGGCCTATTTATTGCCTTACCTCCTCATGCCATTTGCACACACTGTATATAGACTTTCTTTTTTCTATTGTGTTATTGACTGTACGCTTGTTTATTCCATGTGTATGTCTGTGTTGTTGTTTCTGTTGCACTGCTTTGCTTTATGTTGGCCAGCTCGCAGTTGTAAATGAGTACTTGTTCTCAACTAGCCTACCTGGTGAAATAAAGGTGAAATAAAATGTTTTACAAATAAAGAGATATAGAAGCAGTAGAGAGAGAAGCAGTAGAGAGAAGCAGTAGAGAGAAAAACAGTAGAGATATATAGAAACAATAGAGATATATAGAACCAGTAGAGAAATATAGAAACACACATTTCAAACCAGCAACGTCAGTGCCAAGCGCTGGCCCCTTGTACGCTGGGAGAGAAAGAGAGAGAGAGAGACAGAGAGACAGACAAAGGAGAACACAGTTAACGATAGGAGAACACAGTTAGAGACAGAGAACACAGGGAGAGACAGAGAACACAGGGAGAGACAGGAGAACACAGTGAGAGACAGGAGAACACAGTGAGAGACAGGAGTACACAGGGAGAGACAGAGAACCCAGTGAGAGACAGGAGAACACAGGGAGAGACAGGAGAACACAGTGAGAGACAGGAGAACACAGTGAGAGACAGGAGAACACAGTGAGAGACAGGAGAACACAGTGAAAACAGTAGAGAGAAACAGTAGAGAAACAGTTGAGAAACAGTGAGAGAAGACAGTGAGAGACAGGAGAACACAGTGAGAGACAGGAGAACACAGTGAGAGACAGGAAAACACTGTGAGAGACTAAATCATTCATTCAGTGTTAGCTGAACAGCTGCTGCTAACATACCGGTGCTGCTAACATACTGGTGGTGCTAACATACTGGTGGTGCTAACATACCAGTGCTGCTAACATACTGGTGGTGCTAACATACTGATGCTGCTAACATACTGGCGCTGCTAACATACTGGCGCTGCTAACATACTGGCGCTGCTAACATACTGGTGGTGCTAACATACTGGTGCTGCTAACATACTAGTGCTGCTAACCACGGTTGTAGAACCACACAGGTACGGTTTTCAATGGCAGATTAGGTTGCTGTATATCAAATCAAATGTTATTTCTCACATGCTTTGTACCAGGTAATAACATGGCTATATACAGGAAGTACCAGGTAATAACATGGCTATATACACAGAGTACCAGGTTATAACATGGCTATATACATGGGGTACCAGGTAATAACATGGCTATATACACAGAGTAACCAGGTAATAACATGGCTATATACAGGAAGTACCAGGTAATAACATGGCTATATACACAGAGTACCAGGTAACAACATGGCTATATACACAGAATACCAGGTAATAACATGGCTATATACACAGAGTACCAGGTAATAACATGGCTATATACAGGAAGTACCAGGTAATAACTTGGCTATATACACAGAGTACCAGGTAATAACATGGCTATGTACACAGAGTACCAGTACCTAGTCAATGTGCAGGGGTACGAGGTAATAACATGGTTATATACACAGAGTACCAGTACTGAGTCGATGCGCAGGGGTACAAGGTAATAACTTGGCTATATACAGGAAGTACCAGGTAATAACATGGCTATATACAGGAAGTACCAGGTAATATCTTGGCTATATACACAGAGTACCAGGTAATAACTTGGCTATATACACAGAGTACCAGGTAATAACTTGGCTATACACAGAGTACCAGGTAATAACATGGCTATATACAGGAAGTACCAGGTAATAACATGGCTATATACAGGAAGTACCAGGTAATAACATGGCTATATACACAGAGTACCAGTACCTAGTCAATGTGCAGGGGTACGAGGTAATAACATGGTTATATACACAGAGTACCAGTACTGAGTCGATGCGCAGGGGTACAAGGTAATAACTTGGCTATATACAGGAAGTACCAGGTAATAACATGGCTATATACAGGAAGTACCAGGTAATAACATGGCTATATACACAGAGTACCAGGTAATAACTTGGCTATACACAGAGTACCAGGTAATAACATGGCTATATACACAGAGTACCAGGTAATAACATGGCTATATACAGGAAGTACCAGGTAATAACATGGCTATATACAGGAAGTACCAGGTAATAACATGGCTATATACACAGAGTACCAGTACTGAGTCAATGTGCAGGGGTACCAGGTAATTGAGGTAGATATGTACATATAACTAGGAATAAAATAACATATAAGTAGTTAGTCCATATCAATCAGACTTGTTTTATTACTAAGTACCGTCTTGGTTTCAATCCTTCTCTGAGTTGAATTCATGTGCTTGGTTGTTTTGCATCCTAATTTGCCATTGAAACTCATTAGTCACAAGAGGGGTAAGTAAGGAGAGTAAGTTAGACTGATCCACACAATCTTCTGTTAACACACAGACTGAAGGAGGTTTGTGAGAGAGTGTGAAGTGATTAGAGAGGACAAAAAGGAGACCGGAGACTGTGAGTGCCAAGGAAGTGGGCAGGAGAGAGAGAAACATTGGGGGGGGGGGGGGGGGGGAACAGTGAGTGAATAGCTAGTGATTTCCATTGTGATTGTTCACTTCTGACTGAGATGTGGTTTCCACCCTAAATAGCAACACCATCTCTAGCTCTACAGAGATGCTAAATTCCAGTAACTTTCTCCAAATTCCCAGGTTTTCCAGGAATCCTGGTTGGAGGAATCTGGATTTCCCGCTCACTCCCTTCCCGATTCCAGAATCTTTCTGGAAAACCTGGGAAGTTACCAGAATGTTGCAACCGTAGCTACTCCGATCATGATTACAGTATAACATTTAAATTGCGGTGTAAGGCCAGGACAGCCCATTGGACGAGCCCTTACTCTCAAGGATGTCTCCCAAGCC